>NW_021703771.1:40946255-41038161 GCF_005190385.1 Monodon monoceros | reverse complement strand
CACACACACACACACACACACACACACACACACACACACACACACACGGCCAATAGCAAAATCTGAAGGAATAACAGCACTGGCCTATTTGTAAACCAGTAGTTAAGTAGGTATCCTGTCCTGCCTGCTTCATCAAGATATAGAACATATCTGATAAGAGCTCAGTTGGGGAACATGGCTTAATCCAGGAAGTTTAAGTGATGGCTTTTGGTCCTGCCCCCGTGTCTTTGATCCCTTTTCCTAATCAGTTGCAGAGAGAGGCAGTTCATTTCAGACATCCAGTCAGAAGCAGAGAAGAATGGCTAGGACTGCTGAGGCAGACCCTGCTTAGCCTAAATGATGGAAAGAGATATGAAGTGCCAACTAAGGCAAGAGGCCACCCTGCATGTATGCACTGACCTTGAGCACCACCATGCTCCTGACCCTAGTGAAAGAGACAGTGAGTGCTGGGCTTTTTACCCGAAGATTGGCAGTAATTTCTGCAGGAGTCCATTTAAGAAAGGGGTGAGAAAAAGTCATCAGAAATATAGAGTAGAAGAAGTTCCTTCCTCTGAGGACTTGAAGTAAAGGGCAGAAAATACCTCCCCCTACCTTACCCCCATACTTCCTAAAACATAGTTTTGCTGTTCTGTTTTGCCCAGTACCCACATGTGGCCTTTTAACATGAATGGAACTTTCTTTTTATTTCACTACCAGAATATATGAATATATAATCCTTAGACATTAGTTTCCATTATTTTGGAGGCTTTGACTTCACCAGTAATGATTATGGTATATTTTTTCATTGATCTATATTTTCTTCCTCAGCCTTACACATCTTTTTAATTCCCAGTTAATTTATCATGAGCTAGTCATTTACTCTGTGTTGCTATTAGTTGTTGTCCAACTTTGACACTTGTTTTGCAGCTGAAATAAAAGGATGATAGTCCTGATATTTGAAAAACAATCTTTTTTTTAAATTAAAAACTATGTATTCACTGTAGAAAATTTAGGAAGTATAAAAGAAGAAATAAAAATTACACCATTTCTCTACCTAGTAACAACCACTATTAATATTTTAATGTGTTTTCTTACTTTTTTAAAGTATAGCTTTTATTTTGTTTTATGAAATGTTCTTACTGTAGTCACAATATTGCATTGAAATTGATTCACTTACCATTATAATGTAAACATTTTCTAAATTTGAGTCTGTTGAAGCATCATTTTAATGGCTGCATAATACTCTATCATGTGATTATTACTGGACAGAAAGGTTGCTCTCTGTTTTGCTACTATACATAATTATGTGATTAGTATCATCTTCATAAAGCATTTCTTCTATTTTGGAATTTTTACTTACAGCTCTCGAAGTAGGATTACTGAAAAATTTAAGGCTCTTCATATATATTAATTACAACATGAGCTGTAGCAATTAGCATGCTGCTGACAGTATTCAAGAAACTGAACTTACCACACCTCAGCAATTTTTGCTATTTTTTACTTCATTATGATCTCTGTATTATTAATATTAGAATTGGGTATAGTCACATGACGTGTACTCATTTCCTTCAATAGCAATAATCCTGCTTCTAATTTTTCATAAAGCTGCAAGGTGGGTGTTGGGAAGGTGTTAGATCCTGATTATGGAGTTAAATAGTAGGGGCCAAAATCTTTCCATGTAAAGGGGAAAAGGAAATGTGGTAACTCTGGTGCTGCTCCTTCAGCTTCAATCAGAAAACAAGAATTCAGTTCATTGAGTTTTATCTAGAGAATGACCAGGTCATTTGGGAAATCATGCCCTATGAGAAGTAACTGAAGAAACTAAGACTATCTTCATATCCATGAAAGAGATACCATGAAGAAGAAAAAGTAGAGTTATGTTGCTGCAGAAGGCAGAAATAGTACCAATGGATATGTTAGAGAAGGAGAGAGGTTTAGCTTAATATTTATAATAACTGTTGGAAACTAGACCATGTTACCTTTTAATTAGTGATTCCTCACATACACATACATTAGTAGCACTTAAATTATGTGGGCTCTGCCAACTCCTAAGTTCTTATGTTAGTATTAAACCTTGTCATGTAAAGGGAAGAAAGAATTATGGTAGTTTACCTCAACTGTATATAATTTTTTGTAATATTTAAGGGAATTTGATAGGGTACAAAGATTTGTTTGAACTGACTGGCTTTGCTGAACTACTATGTACAGAGAGTAGAGAATGTAGAAAGAGGCTATAGATAAAATCCAGGGATATAGTCTCAGATGATAAACTCTTCCATTGTTTTTATCCTAATGTGGTGACAGTGGAAAATTATTTAAGATCAGTAGAGGAAAGGACTCTGATGAATTTGTACCATCTCCTTGAAGAAAAGAAGGCTTCATTGGACACTTCAGACAAAAACAAATACCTTCTTTCCCTGGTATTGAGGATACCTTCTGAAGGAAGTTAATTTAGTAGTCATATACCTGTGAGGAAAAGCATATTGAGACTAAAGATAGAGTGTACCTGCATAAAATGTGTGTGTTGGAGGGGGTGGGTAGGGTGTGGAAAGGGAAGAAAGGTGGCATTTTTAAGACTCCAAAAGGAACTTTTAAAAATATCTAGCTTAAGGAGCTAAATATTTTGGTAATTGCTCTTTGAGGCAAAACAGTTGTTCTAAAATATATTGTTTATAGGGAGATCGGTGGACGGCTTCTCATAGTAGAAACACGACTTCCAAATGATCTGGCTGAGTTTGAGGGAGACTTTTCCTTGGAAGGACTTCGTCTATGGAAAACAGCATTCTCAGCAATGACTCAAAATCCAAGACCTGGGTCACCCCCTCACAATGGCCAACCAATTGTCAATAAAGGGTCAAGTAATAGCCATAAAATGGTTGAAGATAAAAAAATTGTGATTATGCCTTGCAAATGTGCCCCAAGTCGACAACTGGTTCAAGCATGGCTTCAAGCCAAAGAAGAATATGAACGTTCCAAGAAACTGTCTAAAAAGGAGCTAACTGGAGTTGTAAAATCTGATGACAACTTCAGCTCCTCAGTTAATCCAGATGACAAACCTGTAGTGCCTCCAAAAATGGATACAACTGCACACATACTCCCCACTACAGCACATACCAAGGAAGATGTTGATAATTCTCAGATTGCTTTACAAGCACCAACCACAGAATGCAGTCGAACTGCAAGTGAAAGTCAGATGGTGCCACCAGTTGCTTCTGCAGATGATGCTGAGAAAGAAGAGGATGATGATGATGACTATTGTGTTGGTTATAGCTCCCCTGATTCTCCAGTGATTCCCCCTTGGCAAGAAGCAACATCACCAGATTCCAAAACATTAAATGGAGGTGACAGACCCTCATCACTAGTAGAGGACATACATTCTCTGACTATTGAGGACTTCTTAAAGCCTGTAAAAGATGGTATACAGAAAAGCCCCTGCAGTGAGCCTCAGGAACCTCTAGTGGTATCCCCAATTAATGTTAGGACAAGAACTGGGATATGTGAGTCACTTTGCCTTCATAGTACACCAATCATACAGAGAAAACTTGTGGAAAGGCTTCCTGAGGCAACTGGCCTTAGCCCTTTGTCAACAGGTAAGTTTTACAAGTAACAGAAAGCCTCCATAAAGCTTTTCAATAGACTATGTAATGAAAATCAGAGCTTTTTAAATGAAATTTTAGCTCAGGTAATGAGAGATTATTATTTTATCATGTCTTGGAAGGACATCATCACCTGGAAACTTCTTTATCTTTCTGCTGTGAAATATACTTACATCTACTTCCATCCTGTGTTCTTGCCTTCTCGGTAAAATATAGGAGCCCTCTCAGAAACCTTACCTTCTTCTCAACTTGATTTTTCCCATTGGCTTTGGTATATACCCAAATCTCTCCCACCCTTTGAAATAGAAAAAAACCCAAACACCTGCCTTGACCTTACATCTGCCGGCTTCTGGTCTTTTTTCTCTGCTTCTCTCCTTTAAAGCCAAATTTCTTAAAAGATTTCTCCAATTTGACAACTCTATTTCTTTACCTTCTACTCATTTCTCAACCCCCTCCAAACTGCATTGTGCCCCCATCATCCCGCCAGTATGGCTCTTGTAAAGATTCTTTATAACCTTCAGGTAGCTAAAGCTAATGGATGTTTTTCAGTCTTCCTATCACATGCCCTCTAAGCAGCCATTGTCTTGCTGACCACACCTTCCTTCTTTGAGCTTCTTCTCCCCTTAGCTTTTCCCCTGCTCCTCTGTTTCTTCCTACTTGCTTTCCTTTGAAGCTTATCTCACATTCTCAGTTATTATCTGAATATTGGAGTTTATTAAGGCTTAGCCTTAAGCTTTCTCTCTCTATGTTCTTTCCCTGTATGACCTAATTCCTGCCCACAGGATTACTATAGATAACACAAATTTAAATTTCCAGTTCAGAACCCTCTTTTAAACTCCAGAACACTATATCCAGCTGCCTTTGCCATTTCTACTTGAATGCTCAAAGCCACCACAAGGTCAGTATTTTTTTAACTTAATTTGTGATCTCACTGCATTCATTCACCACCAACCACATAGCACACTTTATGCATACACATACATGCCCGCACATTGAAAACCATTGGTCCTCTTTCATTTTTCCTTATTTCAATGAATAGTACCACCATTTCTCTGTCACTGAGTTACACAGGTCAGAAACAAGGGATTTATTTATAATACTCACCTGATTGCCTCACTGCCCATCCTGTGGTTTCCACACTTCTTTGTTTCCTAAATTACCCAGATCTCTCTACCTCTGTCTCTGCCACTACCAAGCCCTCGTCTCTCACCTGGGCTTCTACCCTAGCTTTCTTATTCACCCTTAACCAGTCTCCAGGTTTTTTTGCTCAGTAATCAGGGAAAATCCACACTCTGTTCCTAGTTAATTCCTACTCTTTCTTACGATTTTAGCTCAAAAAAGCCTTCCTAATCTCCCTGGCTAAAAATTACCAATTATATTCCCCTTTGTTGTACTTACCCCAGTTATAATTTTATTTTTCTGTGTGTATTGATATTTGATGAATGTCTGATTTTCTCTCTAGACCCCACAAGGGTACTGTCTTTTCCTCATCATCATAAATACTTGATAAATCAGTGAATAAATGGATTAAGTGATTCCCTAGGATAATAACTTAGGTATAAAAATCAATAATTAAAATCTAAATGTTATTATTTAATACAAATTTTAAAAGTTAGTGTGGGGAACCCAGGTTTGAATTAGTTTCATTTTTAAATTATGAGGTCTTTGTGAGGAATTTATAGGACAGTACTCATGAACGGTACCTAAGAGTTTGGAAAAACAACAACAACAAGAAAACAAGCAAAAAAACCCCACAGAAGCAGGCAATTTTGATATGCATGTTAAATATAAAATTTCTTTCTACAGAACCCAAAACCCAGAAATTGAGTCATAAGAAAGGAAGTAACACTGACGCTTTTAGAAGAGTACTCTTAAAACAAGCAAAGGTAACTATGCTAAACATATTTAAAGATCAGTGGATAAGATCCATTCTTATTCTTAGATTTCAGTTAGATAATTGATAACTTTGTGTCTCGATTTTTTAATTTATTATATTTTTGCATCATTTTATTTACATATCTTTGAGACAACAAGAAATTGCCTAATTTTTTTTAAAGTTTTTTTTGTTGTTGGGATCTAAAAGATTCTTATATGTAAATACAAATATTACAGAGAAAGTGAATATGATAGCCAAAATGTGGATTATGAGGATACAAATACATTAACTGATTACTGGCAAAATCAGAACAATCCAATGACAGCAGAGCTCAAGTAAGTGATTTTTGATCCCACCAAAAATATATCCTTTTTCTTGGTTTATTACTTTTTTCTCAAATATAACATTATTGATTTTTCAGTTCATTTTACTAAGTAGCAAAGGAAAGCAACATTATTTACTACTGAAACTCTGAAAAATCATAAATGTCTTTATTCAAATACTAAAAATTGTGGTAATACTTAACCTGGAAATATATGGTTATGTGAAAAAAGTATACATTAGACATGTATCCTTAGAAATATATGATAGTGATCACTTCTGTATTGGTCACTTCTCATAAATATCATTAACTACATAAAATATATTTTAGTATTTTTATTTTGAGATTACAAATGCTTTTTAAAACTTTCATTTTTAAATCAGTATTATTGAATTACGAGTCATATATATTAAAAACAAGTACGAGTGTATTGTGAACATAAATCAACACTTTGGGGAAAATCGTTAATGGATGTGGAAATCAGAAAAAAATATTTAAAAAAAAAATAGATTCTATTCTTTCTAACCCCTTGAAAATTATTTACGCTTTAGTTTATCTTTCAGATACATGTTGTATTAGGGTAAAATAAAACCCCACAATTTCAAATCTTCTTTAAACTTTAGCCAAACTAGTTGCAGATACATTGCTTGCTTGCTTGCTTGCTTGTCATACTTCCAAGAAAAGTCAAGATAAATGTCCTTGTGGTAAAATGTCAACTCTCTACAAGACTATTATTTTCAATATTTTGGGTTTGTAAACTCAAAAATCAATTTATGGTTGGCTTACAGATTATATCAGATATTTCTACATATATACAGTTCTAGCATCTTGAATTACTAGCCTGAAAAAAAATGCTAATAAAATACTTAAGTTTCTTCTTGGATCTAAAGAGATGATGCTAGTTTATTGTGTATTACTAAGTACATAAAGTATGTTGTCTAAGCAGAAATAAGTAATCAAAAGAAAGGAAATAATTGCTTATTTATCTTTTTCTGGCTCTGTGTTTTTTTTAATAGAATCAATGTGCAGCAGTAAATACTCCAAAGAAAGACACTTCCCAGATTGATGGACCATCTTTAAACAATACTTATGGTTTCAAAGTCAGCATACAAAACTTACAGGAGGCAAAAGCTTTACATGAGGTAAAACGGTAACAGTAAGGACACATGCACTTTAACTCTTACGTTTTATTCTATGGTACAAGTATAGAAATTTTTTTACTGACAGAGGAATACATTGAATTCTATACCTGTTAATCTTTATTTTCTTATTATCCTTTCTATTTTATATATTTATATAAAACAGAGAAACTTTAAAACTAGTCATCAGTTATTGAGACTGCTTTGTGGTTTCACAGTTTTCACAAAGCTTATACCTGAAATTTAAAAAGAAGCTAAAATTAGAAAAGGTTTTTTAGCTATTGGAAACTCTGTATGTTACTCTGGGATTATATTATATCCCATCCCAAATGTGATGTCTACTTGTGTTTTCTATTTGGTTGGCTCAGTGGATTAGTGCTTGCTACAGTTCATTTGTTCACATAATCTTTATAACCCAGTTACCTTCACAGCACAGACTGTATGCAAAGACTCGGAAGCTATCTTGTAAAAATGCACATTCTCACTGGAGAATATGTATGAATGGTTCACTGTAAATTTATGTGTATTAAAGAAAACACAACAGTAACATATGTGACTGGCAATGAGGTGAAAATTAGAATATATTTTAGTTGTTTATACCTGTCCTGTCAGTATGGTAGCCACTAGCTATGTGGCTATTGAGAATTTTAAATTTGGCTTATACATCTAAGAATGGAATTTTAAATTTCGTTTAATTTTAACTAATTTGTTTCCATTAAAAATTTTGCAACCTCATTGAGATGTGCTATAAATGTAAAATGCATACTGCTTTCAAAGACTTAATAGGAAAATAGAATATAAAGTACCTTATCAGTAATTTTTTATATTGATTACATGTTGAAAGGGTAGTTTTTGATGTATTGGATTAAATGAAAATATTTTAAAATTAATTTAACCTATTTTTACCATTTTTTAATGTGACAACTAGAAAATTTTAAATTATGTATGTGACTTTCATGATATTTCTTTTGGTCAGTGCTGGTTTATACAGTCGTTTTATGTTTTTGCCCTTATAGCAGAGAATTTGATTCTTTTGTTGGTTTTTTGGTCTCAAGTCAGTTCTGTCTTCTAAGAATTGGATGAATAGACTAAGAGGAAAATTTAAATATTGTCCTCATTTTTACCCTAAATTTGAACTAAGAATTGTACTTTTGAGAATTAGATTGGAACATAGTCTAACTCCCTAATTGTTTATTTGTACATTTTTTCATTCAACAGCATTCATTTAGTTCCTGTTTTATACCTGGCCTTGTACTCTCCCCTGAAGCCCAGATAAATTAAGTAACAAACTCAGGAATATTTATCTTATCAAGTACACACCCGAAATTCGAAATTTAAAATACTTTGTTAAAAAATATTTATTAAAGCAAATTTGATAGACCTTAACAAAAAGACTTGTTACATTTGATTTTTCTGTTATTATTTGAAAAAAATATTTTTCTTCCAGTACTGTTATTTTATTCTACGTAACCCTGTTTCAGAATCCTGGGCCTTCTTGAAGTTAAAATCACTTTGGGGGTCCAGCAGGTTGCTCATAGCTTCCCATCACATGCTTCCTTCATCTCAAGGCACACTCCAAATAGCCACCTGGTGGTCAAATAGGGATTGAACCAAAAAAAAATCTACTATACTCTATTCCGTTTTCTACAAAATTGTGCTCACAGCATTTTTTCCTGTTTCCCATTACCCTGGGCTAATCTCTCTCTCTCTTCTGCATACAAATACTCAATTCAGAAAAGAAAATTTGCAATCGTTGCCCTTTCTTTTTTTTTTTTCAACGTCTTTATTGGAGTATAATTGCTTTACAATGTTGTGTTAGCTTCTGCTGTATAAAAAAGTGAATCAGCTATATGCATACGTATATCCCCATATCCCCTCCATCTTGCGTTTCCCTCCCACTCTCTTTATCCCACCCCTCTAGGTGGTTGCAAAGCAGAGCTAATCTCCCTGTGCTATGCAACTGCTTCCCACTAGCTATCTATTTTACATTTGGTAGTGTATAGATGTCTTAGTTACTCTCTCACTTTGCCCCAGCTTACTTCCCCCTCCTTGTGTCCTGAAGTCCATTCTCTACATCTGTGTCTTGATTCTTGCCCTGCCCCTAGGTTCTTCAGAACCATTTTTTTTTTTAGATTCCATATATATGTGTTAGCATACGGTATTTGTTTTTCTCTTTCTGACTTACTTCACTCTGTGTGACAGACTCTAGGTCCATCTACCTCATTACAAATAACTCAGTTTCGTTTCTTTTTATGGCTGAGTAATATTCCATTGTATATATGTGCCACATCTTCTTTATCCATTCATCTGTCAGTGGACACTTAGGTTGCTTCCATGTCCTGGCTGTTGTAAATAGTGCTGCAGTGAACATTGTGGTACATGACTCTTTTTGAACTATGGTTTTCTCAGGGTATATGCCCAGTAGTGGGATTGCTGGGTCATATGGTAGTTCTAATTTTAGGGTTTTTTTTAGTTGTTTTTTTTTGTGGTACACAGGCCTCTCACTGTTGTGGCCTCTCCCATTGCGGAGCACAGGCTCCGGACGTGCAGGCTCAGCAGCCATGGCTCACGGGCCCAGCCGCTCCGCAGCATGTGGGATCTTCCCGGACTGGGGCACAAACCCATGTCCCCTGCATCGGCAGGCGGACCCTCAACCACTGCACCACCAGAGAAGCCCTATTTTTAGTTTTTTAAGGAACCTCTACTGTTCTCCATAGTGGCTGTATCAATTTACATTCCCACCAACAGTGCAAGAGGGTTCCCTTTTCTCCACACCCTGTCCAGCATTTATTGTTTGTAGAATTTTTGATGATGGCCATTCTGACCTGTATGTGGTGATACCTCACTGTAGTTTTGATTTGCATTTCTCTAATGATTAGTGATATTGAGCATCTTTTCATGTGTTTGTTGGCAACCTGTATATCTTCTTTGGAGAAATGTCTATTTAGGTCTTCTGCCCATTTTTGGATTGGGTTGTTTGTTTCTTTGATATTGAGCTACATAAGCTGCTTGTATGCTTTGGAGATTAATCCTTTGTCAGTTGCTTCATTTGCAAATATTTTCTCCCATTCTGAGGGTTGTCTTTTTTATGGTTTCCTTTGCTATGCAAAAGCTTTTAGTTTCATTAGGTCCCATTTGTTTATTTTTATTTCCATTACTCTAGGAGGTGGGTCAAAAAGGATCTTGCTGTGATTTATGTCATAGAGTGTTCTGCCTGTGTTTTCCTCTAAGAGTTTGATAGTGTCTGGCCTTACATTTAGGTCTTTAATCCATTTTGAGTTTATTTTTGTGTATAGTGTTAGGAAGTGTTCTAATTTCATTCTTTTACATGTAGCTGTCCAGTTTTCCCAGCAGCACTTATTGAAGAGGATGTCTTTTCTCCATTGTATACTTTTGCCTCCTTTATCAAAGATAAGGTGATCATATGTGTGTGGGTTTATCTCTGGGCTTGCTATCCTGTTCCATTGATCTATATTTCTGTTTTTGTTCTAGTACCATACTGTCTTGATTACTGTAGCTTTGTAGTATAGTCTGAAGTCCAGGAGCCTGATTCCTCCAGCTCTGTTTTTCTTTCTCAAGATTGCTTTGGCTATTTGGGGTCTTTTGTGTTTCCATACAAATTGTGCAGTTTTTTGTTCTAGTTCTATGAAAAATGCCAGTGGTAGTTTAATAGGGATTGCACTGAATCTGTAGATTGCTTTGGGTAGTAGAGTCATTTTCACAATGTTGATTCTTCCAATCCAGGAACACAGTATATCTCTCCATCTGTTTGTATCATCTTTAATTTCTCTCATCATTGTCTTATAGTTTTCTGCATACAGGTCTTTTGTCTCCTTAGGTAAGTTTATTCCTAGGTATTTTTTTCTTTTTGTTGCAACAGTAAATGGGAGTGTTTCCTTAATTTCTCTTTCAGATTTTGCATCATTAGTGTATAGGAATGAAAGAGATTTCTGTGCATTAATTTTGTATCCCGCTATTCTACCAAATTCATTGATTAGCTTTAGTAGTTTTCTGGTAGCATCTTTAGGATTCTCTGTGTGTAGTATCATGTCATCTGCAAACAGTGACAGTTTTACTTCTTCTTTTCCAATTTGTATTCCCTTTATTTTTTTTTCTTCTCTGATTGCCGTGGCTACAACTTCCAAAACTATGTTGAATAATAGTCATGAGAGTGAGCAACCTTGCCTTGTTCCTGATCTTAGAGGAAATGGTTTCAGGTTTTCACCATTGAGAACGATGTTGGCTGTGGGTTTGTCATATATGGTCTTTATTATGTTGCAGTAGGTTCCCTCTATGCCTACTTTCTGGAGAGTTTTTATCATAAATGGGTGTTGAATTTTGTCAAAAGCTTTTTCTGCATCGATTGAGATGGTCATATGGTTTTTCTCCTTCAGTTTGTTAATATGGTGTATCACATTGATTGATTTGCATATATTAGAGAATCCTTCATTCCTGGGATAAACCCCATTGATCATGGTGTATGATCCTTTTAATGTGCTGTTGGATTCTGTTTGCTAGTATTTTGTTGAGGATTTTTGCATCTATGTTCATCAGTGATATTGGCCTGTAGTTTTCTTTCTTTGTGACATCCTTGTCTGGTTTTGGTAACAGGGTGATGGTGGCCTCGTAGAATGAGTTTGGGAGTGTTCCTCCCTCTGCTATATTTTGGAAGGGTTTGAGAAGGATGGGTGTTAGCTCTTCTCTAAATGTTTGATAGAATTCGCCTGTGAAGCTATCTGGTCCTGGGCTTTTGTCTGTTGGAAGATTTTTAATCACAGTTTCAGTTTCAGTGCTTGTCATTTGTTAATATTTTCTATTTCTTCCCGGTTCAGTCTTGGAAGGTTGTGCTTTTCTACGAATTTGTCCATTTCTTCCAGGTTGTCCATTTTATTGGCCTATAGTTGCTTGTAGAAGTCTCTCATGATCCTTTGTATTTCTGCAGTGTAATTTGTTACCTCTCCTTTTTCATTTCTAATTCTATTGATCTGAGTCTTCCTTTTTTTCTGGATGAGTCTGGCTAATGGTTTATCAACTTTATCTTCTCAAAGAACCAGTTTTTAGTTTTATTGATCTTTGCTGTTGTTTCCTTCATTTCTTTTTCATTTATTTCTTATTTCTGATCTGATCTTTATGATTTCTTTCCTTCTGCTAACTTTGGGGTTTTTTTGTTCTTCTTTCCCTAATTCCTCTAGGTGTAAGTTTAGATTGTTTGAGATTTTTCTTGTTTCTTGAGGTAGCATTGTATGCTATAAACTTCCCTCTTAGAACTGCTTTTACTTCATCCCATAGGTTTTGGTTCGTTGTGCTTTCATTGTCATTTGTTTCTACGTATTTTTTGATTTCTTCAGTGATCTCTTGGTTAATTAGTAGTGTATTGTTTAGCCTCCATGTGTTTGTATTTTTTTTACAGTTTTTTTTACTGTAACTGATATCTAGTCTCATAGCGTTGTGGTCAGAAAAGACACTTGATACAATTTCAGTTTTCTTAAATTTACCTAGGCTTGATTTGTGACCCAAGATATGGTCTGTCCTGGAGAATGTTCCATGAGCACTTGATAAGAAAGTGTATTCTGTTGTTTTTGGATGGAATGTCCTATAAATATCAGTTGAGTCCATCTTAATGTGTCATTTAAAACTTGTGTTTCCTTATTCATTTTCATTTTGGATGATCTGTCCGTTGGTGAAAGCGGGGTGTTAAAGTCCCCTACTATTTCGGTGTTACTGTTGATTTCCCCTTTTATGGCTGTTAGCATTGCCATGTGTACTGAGGTGCTCCTATGTTGGGTGCATAAATATTTACAATTGTTATATTTTCTTCTTGTATTGATCCCTTGATCATTACATAGTGTCCTTCTTTGTCTCTTGTAGTAGTCTTTATTTTAAAGTCTATTTTGTCTGATACGAGAATTGCTACTCCAGCTTTCTTTTGATTTCCACTTGCATGGAATACCTTTTTCCATCCCCTCACTTTCAGTCTGTATTTGTCCCTAGGTCTGAATTGGGTCTCTTGTAGACAGCATATGTACGGGTCTTGTTTCTGTATCCAGTCAGACAGTCTATGTCTTTTGGTTGTAGCATTTAATTCATTTACATTTAAGGTGATTATTGATATTTATGTTCCTATTACCATTTTCTTAATTGTTTTGGGTTTGTTTTTGCAGGTCTTTTCCTTGTCTTGTATTTCCTGCCCAGAGAAGTTCCTTTAGCATTTGTTGTAAAGCTGGTTTGGTGGTGAATTCTCTTAACTTTTGCTTTATCTTTAAAGGTTTTAATTTCTCCATTGAATCTGAATGGGATCCTTGCTGGGTAGAGTAATCTTGGTTGTAGGTTTTTCCCTTTCATCACTTTAAATATGTCCTGCTACTCCCTTCTGGCTTGCAGTGTTTCTGCTGAAAAATCAGCTGTTAACCTTATGGGGATTCCCTTGTATGTTATTTGTTGCTTTTCCCTTGCTGCTTTTAATATTTTTTCTTTGTATTTAATTTTTGAGAGTTTGATTAATATGTGTCTTGGCGTGTTTCTCTTTGGGTTTATCCTGTATGGGACTCTCTGTGCTTCCTGGACTTGACTGACTATTTCCTTTCCCATGGTAGGGAAGTTTTCGACTATAATCTCTTCAAATATTTTCTCAGTCTCTTTCTTTTTCTCTTCTTCTTCTGGGACCCCTATAATTCGAATGTTGGTGCATTTAATTTTGTCCCAGAGGTCTTTGAGACTGTCCTCAATTCTTTTCATTCTTTTTTCTTTATTCTGCTCTTCAGTAGTTATTTCCACTATTTTATCTTTCAGGTCACTTATCCACTCTTCTGCCTCAGTTATTCTGCTGTTGATTCATTTTACAGTATTTTTAATTTCAGTAATTGTGTTGCTCATCAGTCTTTGTTTGCTCTTTAGTTCTTCTAGGTCCTTTTTAAATGTTTCTTGTATTTTCTCCATTCTGTTTCCGAGATTTTGGATCATCTTTACTATCATTACTCTGAATTCTTTTTCAGGTAGGTTGCCTATTTCGTCTTCATTTATTTGGTCTTGTGGGTTTTACCTTGCTCCGTCTGTAATGTATTTTTTTGTAGGGTTTGTTTTTTGATGGGTGGTACTGTATTTCTGTCTCACTGGTTGTTTGACCTGAGACGTCCAGCAGTGGAGTTTGCAGGCAGTTAGATAGAGTTGGGTTTTGGTGCTGAGATGAGGACCTCCGGGAGGCCTCACTCCGATTGATATTCCCTGGGGTCTGAGGTTCTCTGTTAGTCCAGCAGTTTGGACTGGGAGTTCCCACCACAGGAACTTGGGCCCAACCTCCAGCCTGGGAACCAAGATCTCGCAAGCTTCATGGCACGGTTAAAAAAAAAAAGAGAGAGAGAGAGAGAAAAAGGAGCAGTACAATATCAAAGAATAAAAAAATAAAATTAGAAAGATAGAAAATACATTAGGAAAAATAAAACTATAATTGAAAGAACTGCAACAAGGTAAAATAAAACCACAATAGAAAAAAGAAAGGGTGGGGGGAACAAGCCAAAAGGAGAGAACAATGACAAAGTATAAAGAATAAAATAAAATTAGAAAAATAAAAGATTAGGAAAAATCAAAATATTAAAGAATCAACAACATTGAATCAACAAAGCAAAACAGAACCCCAATCTAAAAGACGAAAAAAGAAAAGAAAAGAAAAAAAAAAAGCCTTGGCTATGGGGGTGGAGTTTAGGTGGGGGTGTAACTTAGGCAGAGGCAGGGTTTAGGGTGGGGCAGGACCTAGGTGGTTGGTGGGGGGGGTGTGTTCAAGTGTGGGGCAGGGCCTCTCAGAGGGGAGAGGCAGCACGTGGAAAGGAGGGCCTCTGGAGTGTGGAGTTCCAGAGTTTGGAGGTAGGGCCCTGAGTGAGGGTGTGTGGGTGGGGTTTAGGCCCAGCGTATTGGGGTGGGTCTCCGAGTGTAGAGGTGGGGCCCTGGGTGGGGGTGTAGGGGCGGGGCTTGGGCTCCGCTTTGCAGGAGGGAGGCTTGGAGGGCACAGGATTAGGCCCGGGAGCCCAACAGGTTCCCCGGTGCCTAAGTAGACAGGGAAAGTGCTGGCCCTGTTCCCTTCCATTTCCTCGCACCACTCCTGCACCGTCTCCCCCAGAGTCTCCCCCGTTGCCGCTGGACCCCTAACCATGGGTGGGTCCCACTGGGTGTAGGAACTCCTGCCCTCCCCCAGCCACCCCTCAGCTGGTCCCAGAGGTCCAGCCTTTACTTTTGCTCCCCCTTTCCTTCCTCCCATTCCTTCCGGACCCGCACGGCTAGAGGGCACTTAGGTGGGCAGAGGATCAGGCCTGGGATCTCATCAGGTTCCTGGGGGTCCATGTGGGCAGAGGATGCCTGGCCATGCTCCCTTTTGATCCTCTGCCCTTCCAGTGGTCCCCCAATTTCCCCCTTCGGTCATGGGATTCCTTCCCCTCCCCAGCCGCCCCTCAGGGGCAGCAGTCCTGGGCCATCTCCAGTTCTCCTCCCCCTTCACTCCCCCCATGCCCCACGTCCTACCCAGTCGGTGGGGGTTCCTCCCATCCCCTAGGTGTCTGTAGTCCCCCACTGGTGTCTGGTAGGTGCCCTAGTTTTGAGGAGATGTGAATCCACGTTCTCCTATTATGCCATCTTGACTCTGCCCCCCTTGTCCCTTTCTTACGTACGTCTTTACTGATAACACTTAGTACATCTCTCTCTCCATCTCTTCATTCCATATGTTGGCTTAGAAAAAAATGCCCCTAAGAACACTAATGCATTTTATGTCAAGGAATAAAAAGGCAAAATTTGAGTGGGCAATTTGACCTGGTATATGAATAAGTCAACCTCCAAGACTCTTTTCGACCTGAAATTGTCTTCAGTCTTCTCCATAGTCTTTCCACGTGTTCATTGTTTTCTAATTAAAGTGGGTTTTTTTTTTGTTTTGTTTGGGTTTGGAGAGAGGTTTTCCATTTCATATTTTTGTACATGCTTATCATTTAAAAGAATAAATCCTGAAGAGTATATATTTAAAAGTAAAAGTTATTTTCATTAGCTCCCCATTTTACTTGGTTTGATTTTTTTTAATATTACTTGTTTTTTAAAAAAATAGAAACAGCAATATATATTTCTTAAGGAAAGTGGTGGATTTTTGGAAATTTGTTTCATTGTTCCATATGCCTTATACATGCATAATTAATGTTCTTATATTTTAAAAAGTACTTAATAACAAAGTTACTAATGAATGCATGCACTATTACATACATGTACATGGTAAAAAATTTGACATCATGACAAAAAGATTACCACAATAATGTTCATTGCAGCTCTATTTACAATAGCCAGGACATGGAAGCAACGTAAGTGTCTATCAACAGATGAATGGATAAAGAAGATGTGGCACATATATACAATGGAATATTACTCAGCCATAAAAGGAAACAAAATTGAGTTATTTGTAGTGAGGTGGATGGACCTAGAGTCTGTCATACAGAGTGAAGTAAGTCAGAAAGAGAAAAACAAATACTGTATGCTAACATATATATGGAATCTAAAAAGGAAAAAATTGTTCTGAAGAACCTAGGGGCAGGACAGGAATAAAGACACAGACATAGAGAATGGACTTGAGGACATGGGGAGGGGGAAGGGTAAGCTGGGACGAAGTTAGAGAGTGGCATGGACATATATACACTACCAAATGTAAAATAGATAGCTAGTGGGAAGCAGCTGCATAGCACAGGGAGATCAGCTCAGTGCTTTGTGACCACCTAGAGGGGTGGGATAGGGAGGATGGGAGGGAGACACAAGAGGGAGGAGATATGGGATATATGTATATGTATAGCTGATTCACTTTGTTATAAAGCAGAAACTAACACACCATTGTAAAGCAATTATACTACAATAAAGATGTTAAAAAAAAAAAGACAAAAAGATTTCCATTGAAAAGTAAGCTGCTCTCCCACCTGACTAAGCAGTCCACTTCCCCAAAAGCAATAAACAGTTTTATATTTTTTGTCTCTTTGCAGACATTTTCTATGCATGTACTTAACATTTTTAACATACATGGAAGCATACTACACTCGTTCCATTTATCCGTGTATTATGGTGGTCTTTCCATTTTAGGACACGTAGATCTGGCTCATTCTTTTGAAAATTTTAAAGGCTACAGAGTTTTCCATTCTGTAGTTTTTATGGAAGCCACATAATTTATGTAACCAGTTCCCAACTGATAGACATTTAGGTTTTTAGTCTTTTTAACTTATAAAAAACTGAAAATATTACCATCTTTAGTGAACATCTTTGTGCATATATTTTGGCTACATATATGAATATATCTACAGGCTTATTCTCAAGAGTATAAATGCTAGATCAAAGGATATGTCTTTTTATCTAATTGAAGTATAGTTGATTTACAACATTATATTAGTTTCAGGTGTACAACATAGTGATTCAATGTTTTGTTTTGTTTTTTTTTTTTTTTTGCGGTATGCGGGCCTCTCACTGTTGTGGCCTTTCCCGTTGCGGAGCACAGCCTCCAGACGTGCAGGCTCAGCGGCCGTGGCTCACGGGCCCAGCCGCTCCGTGGCATGTGTCATCTTCCCGGACCGGGGCATGAACCCATGTCCCCTGCATCGCCAGGCGGACTCTCAACCACTGTGTCACGAGGGAAGCCCAGCAATGCTTTTTAAACAACAGTATCTCTACGATTGTCTTAATCTTTTACTTGCCTCTGCAGATAACACTAATGCTTCATCAGTTCTAATGTAATGGACATAAGACATATCCAACACCTAAATTTCAAGAGCAAAGGAAAAAGTAATGAACTTCTGATGAAACCCAAGTGAAGAAAATATCCAAAACCTATGGGAAAGTTATGTAGAATGCAAACTCCTCTAACAGATAAGGTTATGCCATAATTTTGCAGCTGAAATGTTCAGGATCTTAATCTATTTTTGCGAAGTAAAAGTGAAGTTGAGGGCTTCCCTGGTGGCGCAGTGGTTGAGAGTCCGCCTGGGGATGCAGGGAACACGGGTTCGTGCCCCGGTCTGGGAAGATCCCACATGCTGCGGAGCAGCTGGGCCCGTGAGCCACGGCCACTGAGCCTGCGCGACCGGAGCCTGTGCTCCACAATGGGAGAGGCCACAACAGTGAGAGGCCCGCGTACCACAAAAAAAAAAAAACAAAAAAAGTTATTATAAAATAATGGATGTATTTCCCTGTACTGTACAAAATATCCTTGTTGCTTATTTATTTTATACATAGTGTTTTTTATCTCTTAATCCCCTGCCTCTATCTTGACCGTCTCCCCTTCTCTCTTCCCACTGGTAACCCCTAATTTGTTCTGTCCTTTTAAAATTTTGGTAGATATTTCTAAGTTGTCCTCCAAAGATATCTACCAAATTCTACTCCCATCACTAAGGAGAGCCTTGCATTTACATTTCTTCAACAGATGGCATGCAAGATAAATACAAAATATAAATCCTTTATTAAATTTATATGATCTGAGTAATTACCAGTAGTCTACTAATTTTTCATTGCCAGGTATATGTGTATTACTGGTACAATGATGGCTATAATTCTAGCTGTAATCATTAATCATCCAACATATATCTTGTTTTTCTTACCCAGAGTTTATTCTTACTGTCTTAGAAAGATAACAAAGGATTACAGTTAAGAAGAGTTTTTATTAGCATAGGAAAATAAGTGTAAAAAGCAAAATATTACATTTTTTGCATTATATGTCAAAGAGAAAATGTGCATAGGCAAAAAGCTAGCTATTGTGTAGTTGACAACATACAATTCTTATGATTTTTTTTTTCAGGAAAAACTGTAATTAAAAATCTGCCTAGTATGTACAAAACTCTAAATTTAAGTAGCCCTCAGAGGATTAATAGGTAGGAGTTTCAAACTAAAAAATATCTGTCTTTTCCGTTTAAAATATAGGTAAAACTATAATTAACTGGGTAGAAAGTAAAAGGTAAAATCAACAGACTTTGGTTTGAATGTACGACCACCTGGACTAGTCATTCTCTTTCTCAAATAGAAATTGCGAAAATTCAGAGGCACTGCATGTACTCTAGACAGATAGTTTTAAGTGTGTGTTGTCATTAAGAAATTACAGCATAAGCAGATTTTCTAAAAGAAAAACGTGAATTGATTTAAGCTAATCTTAGAAGTAAAAATCTAGTTTTAATTTGTGGAGTGTTAAATTGTGAATGTGTCCTTTATAACCATTTTTGTCTGTAATTTTACACGTGTATTTCCTTAGAGTCTTAGTGAAACATACTTCTTTCAGCATGTCTCAAAAAAATGTTTAAAAGTGTGATTTTTATTTCCTTTTATAGATACAAAATCTTACTCTAATCAGTGTGGAATTACATGCTCGAACTAGACGAGACTTAGAACCAGATCCTGAATTTGACCCAATCTGTGCTCTGTTCTACTGCATCTCATCTGACACTCCACTGCTGGATACAGACAAAACAGAACTCACAGGTGTAATAGTGATTGATAAAGACAAGACAGTCTCTAGTCAAGGTATTGTTCATTTTTATTAATTTTATACCTACCTACACTAGGATGAGCCTTTTAATGGCACAGTTTCTTTGCTCAAGATCTAAACCAAGCATAAGGAACTCCTCTGTAAAATGTTTGCTGAGGTGGGAGTAGGAAATGTTGTCTATAGCTTTGTCCTAAATTCATTATTCTTGAATTATTGTTAGAAGTCAGAAATAATACAATATAAAGAGCTTAATAAAATTTCCAATTAGCATATCTAATTTGATCTAAATATTATTATATAAAATACTAATTGTTAATACTGAAGTCAAATAATTGTGTAGGTTGGGTGGACAGCCTTCCTTATATATGCATGCTGGTATTTTGCTGCTAATACAGAGTTTCTCTTTACGGAGTTAAGTTACTACTGTAAGTTAATGGTTTATAAAAGACTTAAGATATATTCTAATTTTGTTGATATCTCTTCCTAAATACATACACTTTTGGTTCAGAGGTTCTTCATATAGGATACCATGTAAGGCAGTTTATAAAATACCAGGTGTTCCTCTGCAATTTTAAATAGTAATATGTGAATTCAGTCAATTGAGGAGGAAGTCTTAACATATAACAAAACTGTACAGGAATTTGCAGTTTAATCAGTGATGTGCTTGAGCTGGCTTGTACCAGTTCACAAGCCAATTGCTAAATTTTCATGAATTTTTTTGAACTAGTTGATGTCACATTGGTAGTTTCAAATTAGCCATGGTGGGAAGTTTTCACATCTTGGATATAGACAAGAAGTACAAATCAGGGCTTTTTTTTTTTTTTTCCTGGAGAGGTGTTTATAAGCATTCTCCAGCATACCACTGAGTAAAATATTCTCCACTAAGCAAGCCTCTTCCTGTAGGAAGAAACAAAGTAATTTTTCTTTTTGGGTGACACGTTATCTGGGGAATTTTGTGAATGTAGACTTTTCAGGAAAATAATTGAAAATATGAAATTTGAATTTTCAGTTACATGTACTAGAAAACCTTTAAGAAAATTTTCAAGAAACTGAGCTAATTACATATTTACTTTGGGGAATGCTGTCTCATTTTAAAGTATTTTAGGTGCATAGTCTTACTCAAAAGTAAGGGATAATAGTACTTAAACAATTATATATAATAAATATTTTGTTTATTCTTAGATATCAGATATCAGACCCCATTGCTTATTAGATCTGGAATTACAGGACTAGAAGTTACCTATGCTGCTGATGAGAAGGCACTTTTTCAAGAAATTGCACATATAATAAAGAGGTATTGTTTTGTATTTTCTGATTTTTTTTCCAGTTTTTGTTCAGAGTCCTTTTGTGCTACTGTTGATTGATATAGGTGAAAGTTAAAAATAGGAAGTGATGGGCTTCCCTGATGGTGTGGTGGTTAGGAATCCACCTGCCAGTTCAGGGGACACAGGTTCAAGCCCTGGTCTGGGAAGATCCCACATGATGCCGTGGAGCAACTAAGCCCGTGCGCCACAACTACTGAGCCTGCGCTCTAGAACCTGCGAGCCACAACTACTAAAGCCCATGTGCCACAACTACTGAAGCCCATGTGCCACAACTACTGAAGCCCACACACCTAGATCCTGTGCTCCGCAACGAGAAGCCACCGCAAGGAGAAGCCCATGCACTGCGACGAAGAGTAGCCTCCACTCGCTGCAACTAGAGGAAGCCCACGTGCAGCAACAAAGACCCAACTCAGCCACAAATAAATAAATAAAAAAGAAAAAAAATTATAAAAGAATTAAAAAAAATAGGAAGCGAATCCCTTCCTATGGCCCTTGAAAGAAAAGTTAGCCCGGAAAGGATTTTACCCTCATCTCCAACCACCATCACCACTTCCAGCAGATTAGGAATAAGAAAAGGAGTATTCTACTCTCAGGATTTGGGGCCAGTGAAAGAGAAATATTGGCTTAGCCTCTAGCTTTCCCAGTTGGATTTTAGCATTTTTCTATGGTGATGAAATAATGGGTAACTGTACTAAAGTTAAATTGTATTATTCATTAAATAGTCTTCTACCTTGGGAGCCAGCCACCATTTCAGTACCTTTTTTCTTTTTCTTTTTTTTTTTTCAAGAAAATTTTTTCTGAGTTTTAAATCAGTATTTCCAAAAAACTTTGGAATGTAATTTGTTCATAAATTTAGGACTATCTGGTACATACTCTTTTGTGCACATAGTTTCTTGAAAATCTCTTTTGACCATTTGATAGTTGGCTTTGATTCTTGATAGTAGAATCTTGTCAAAATGTATGAAAGAGTTTTTAACCAAAAAAATTTTAATTTAAAAATTAAACAAGTGGATCTCTTTTGCATTTTCTCAAGAGTATAACTCTTAGTAGCCATTGCCCATTGCTAGATGTAGGTTTTTAAAGAAAATACTCTGGATCCTGATGTATGGATAAAAGCTGTCCTTGAGCGTGTTGTTACACTCAAGCCTTTCTGTTCTGCTTTTGTAGTCGAACTTTTTCCTATAAAACTGAGATGATATCCTGCATTAAAAATCAAGGTGGGGCTTCCCTGGTGGCGCAGTGGTTGAGAGTCCGCCTGCCGATGCAGGGGACACGGGTTTGTGCCCCGGTCCAGGAAGATCCCACATGCCGCGGAGCGGCTGGGCCCGTGAGCCATGGCCGCTGAGCCTGCGCATCCGGAGCCTGTGCTCCGCAACGGGAGAGGCCACAACAGTGAGAGGCCCGCGTACCGCAAAAAAAAAAAAAAAGGTCAAGGTGATGTTTTACTGACTCAACATCTGATTGCATCCCAGATGGGTTAACATAAACCATTTTGAAAATCAGAAAACCAGAAAACGTTTTCAGTGAAACAAAATTAGATTAAATGTCAAAGCATAAAAGAAATGATATGCTGCTACCCACCACTCTAGGGAGGAAAAAAGAGGAATGTATTTTTACTATTTATTGCACTGGTGACTGGATGGATTCCCATCCATTTGAGTCTTGCCATTGTCAGTCCTATCTTTTATCTTCTCATAGAGATATCAACGTCAGGTACTTTCAGTGCCCCCACTGCAAGCAGCTTAGCAAAAGGAACATGTAAGAGTTTTAGGCAGATACCATTTTATGGGCCAGCACATATCCAGTAATGTCCCTGGGCTTTGTATGCTTGTCTTCTCCTTCTTAGGTTTATTCCCAGCAATAGGATTACCTGTGAACATTGAGAATCTTGTCAATCATTTGCAAGTGTAGTAACTTTCTTAAATGTCCATAACATGAATTATACTGGTTGTTAAGAAAAATGCAGTAAACAAAATAAAACTAACTTCTGGTTCTTATTCAAAAGATGATATGGCTATTAGAAAAAGAAGAAAAATGCTTAAATATCAACATTTCAATTCTGTAATGTCCTTTATATATTAGTCCAAACAGCTCCCTAAAAGATTATTTCCTTCTTATACCTCATTTCTTGAGCACCTACTCTACACAGGTTTTGCTAAGAGCGTAGGCTTGGGAGTCAGCCAGCTCTGTCTTTTTGTCTTGAGCAAGTTACTTATCTCTCTAAACTTTGGTTTCCTCATCTGTAAAAGGGGTAATAGATACGAGAATTAAGTGAGATAAAGCACATAAAACTCTTAGCCTGGTCAGTACTTAAATGTTAACTCTATGTGTAAGGTACAGTTCTTAAGTGCTGAATATAAGACTGAATAAGATATAGATGTATATTCTCAAAGAGTTTTATTGTCTTTATTTTTCTGTTCTTAATATTTACCTGCTCAGGTGGCAAACACATAAAATAATGCAAAGCGATATTACACAAGTAAAATCAAATTCATTATCTTCTTGTCACAAACATTTTCCTCTTTCTGTATTTCCTTGAACTATTAATTTCACATTTCCCCGGACTCCCTAACTTAAATAATTTAAGTTTTGAGTCCTACCTTTTTTTCTTCTCTAATCCATGCATTACATCCTATCCATTTAACCTCAGAATTATCTTTCAAGATCATTCCTTCTCCCCTCCCCCTCCCCATGCCCATTGCCACTCCCCTAGTTAGAGCCCCCTCACCTCTCATCTGTACAGATGTTATTGGGTTATCTAAAATATTAATTGTAAAGCAGCTTTTTTCTGCCTAAGCAAATAAAATTATTTTCTTATTTGCTGCTTTTTCTGATGCTTCATCAGAAGCACAGTTTTGTTCTTCACTACTAATCCTATCTACCCAACCTTCTTCTTTCTATAACTTTTAGAAACCTGGTAGAGTGAATAAAATTTACAAAAATTGCAGAACAAGTCACCAAGATTTTGTTACTGTCACTGAATGTTTTCACAGAAGAAATATGGAATCCTTGGGACTTTGAACTTGAAAAAGATGTTTTATGAGCTTTGAGAGTCTTGTAAAACTAAACAGCCTCTAGGTCAAAAAATAAATATAATAGATCTGAAAAATACTGAAATGGCAGTTTTTCTAAAAGAACAAAATCTATTAATAAATCCATTAAGAGAAGCATTAAGGGTAGCTTTCTGTTTTTTCAGTGGTAATCTCTGAGCAGTAGAAGTTTATAAAATAGGTACTTGTTAATTGAGAAAAAAATACTTTCAAAACATTATCAGAAAATAAGTGTACTTAATCACTCTATTAGTCAGTTACCACAACAGAGCAAGTAGCTGATTGGAATAATAATTCTTATAATAAGTAGATGTTTCATGAATCAAAAAAATTCAGTTGAAGAAGGTGGAAGAACTATTTAAGAGTCAACAGAAGGGCTCTGTAATCATCTGGCATCTTCTTCATGTTGTACCCATGTTTAGAAATGTATGTGAAAGGTACTCCAGCAATCTTCCAAAGTCTTCTCTTAAGATCAAGGTTGACTGTGACCAAATTGTAATGCCTTTTCTAAATATTCTTAGTATTAATGCAGTCAGCTGCATGGGTTCTTTCATGTGTGTATGGGAATCCTTCAAATCTCCTTTCCCTGACGATCCTTAGAGTCACTTAACACTTCTGCCCCAGTTTCTCAAATTTAGACATTACATAGTTAGCTTTATAGGGAGATGCACTTGTCATGCAGATCATCTTTGACTGCTCTGAGAAGAGTTTAACTTTAATGGAAGAGTTGATGAAGTTGCTGTCAACAAAGATGTGTTGAGATATTGGATGTTATTTTAGAAGACTAATGAGCAGGAAGGGTGTTGGGAGACTTCTCTTTTCTTGAAGCCCTAGGACTTTTCTGGACTTCCTTTTTAAGAATTAATCTACCCTTTTAACCTCTGATCTCTGAGACTGAGCCTTTGCCTCATTGTTGCATATTGTCTTGCTTGCTTTTGCTTCTCCCCACTCTCTCGTGTTATAATCCTGCTCTTTGTTCCAGAATTACCAGCCACGTGGCACTTTCTACCAAGAAAACACTTTTATAGGTCGGTGAAAAGATCCATTTGGCTGTTCTATTAAATTAATCATTTTTATTAAATTAAGTGGTTTTCTCAGAAATTTCAGTCCTTTTTATATAGAGGAAAGCACATGGATATATGTTATCTTTTTCTCCTGACAAGTTTGAAGGCTACTTTGTAAGTCTGTAGTATAACAATGGATCACAAGCAGATCACTGGATATTGAAATTTACGTTAGGGAATGTATTTTATAGGGCCTTTAAGGAATAGGAAAAATGAAAAGAATATTATTGCAGAAGTTTGAGTCTAGTTCTTTTGACATGAGCCACTTAAGTAAGGAGACATTTTTGTGACATTCTTATTTTTATTATCTAAGTAAAAACTAATGTCATTCAATACCCATTTAAAGAAATTAGCTATGAAAGTATGATAAAATATTAGCAAACCAGTTCTAAAAATAGATCTGGTCTTCCCATGATCCACTCTTACCACAGACTTGTTGAGTAGCCATATATTGTTTACATTAGTAAACTGGGGTAATCTATAACTGTAGACATTGGTGAAACTTAATAGTGTTAAGTGATGTAATATGGACAGGCTGCACATCCCATAATTCAGAGTGACTTTATAAGCAGTTATGTAAAACCCAGCTTTATAAATTTTTGTGATCTTTCACTCTGCTTTTTTGGCTTTTATGAATAATGGTACAATAATCAGAGTAATTTGGAACTTCTAATTTGATAGCATTACAGTAGTCTTCACTCTCAAAAGTTTTTGTTCTCCACCTAAGACTGTAATCAGTTCTTCTCTTGCCCACACAATTTTCCCATTGATGTAAATCTTCATGCTTATTTTCCTTTGTGCTATAATCAGACATTTTTTTATGGTGGTCACGGTGGAAGTCCTCAGAAGAAGCTCAAAGCAGCGCCTTCTAAGGTGGATGCAGATTGTCAGTTCAGTTCTACCAGTGCAACTGTGTGACCACAGTGAGCGTATTTTTCACCTAGTTTCTGATGTTTAGCTTCCCCACATTAATCTCACCCCTATTAATATTTAATTCTTCCATTAAACTGAGTCACCTTCCTCTTAAGTTTAGAGGACGAACTTATCATTACAGAGGCCTTACTTTATGTGAGGACCAAGTCTTTACTAAGAGGGAAAAGGAAGAAATTTTCATTTTTTTTCTCAGCATTACAACTGTTTAAGGATAGTAGAGGGTAGAGGGGTAGAGAAGTGACAACAAAATGACCTGGGGGATCATTTTCAAAATACAGTATCCACACATGCCCTCATACTTCACCCTGCCCCTACCCACATTATATCTCAATTATACCCTCACTCATACACTTTACTGGTAATGCCTGCTTCCCACCCCAATTTTTAGCAGCCTCTTTGCCAAGTCATATCAAGTAAATACATAATCTAAGTAAAAACTACTTTTGCTTTTACAAAAGTAGCTTTGAACTAAGAACTCTAACCACCCCACCCCTTCCTCTAAAGAAATTCTATAGGCACCACTATATCACCCTTTTCCACCTGAGAAACATTATAAAATGTAGATTTTTAATTTTGTAATTTATATCATAAAGAAGTAGTTCTTCTGCTTAAAGGTTCAAACGTGTGGTCCTTGTTTAATTTTTTCATTCCTTCTTTAGGTATGATCCTGATATTCTGCTAGGATATGAGATTCAGATGCATTCCTGGGGTTACCTCTTACAGAGGGCTGCTGCACTGAGTGTTGACTTATGCCAGATGATCTCTCGGGTGCCAGGTAGGAAGCACTATGAATGTTTTATTGTTAACTACAGGGCAAATTACAAATAAAGACAAGATTATTGTTTTAGCCTGATTTTTAATACTAAATTGTGTAAGTTCTAGATATACATAACTCCATTATAAACTTTAATCATACATATATCCCATTTTTATCCAGCTTTTTTTTTTTTTTTTTTTTTTTTGCGGTATGCGGGCCTCTCACTGTTGTGGCCTCTTCCGCTGCGGAGCACAGGCTCCAGATGCGCAGGCTCAGCGGCCATGGCTCACGGGCCCAGCCGTTCCACGGCATGTGGGATCTTCCCAGACCGGTGCATGAATCCGTGTCCCATGCATCGGCAGGCAGACTCTCAACCACTGCGCCACCAGGGAAGCCCTATCCAGCATTTTAACATAAATATTTTTCTGCGTTATGAGATAGTCTTTATAATCATTATGAAGCACATAACATTTCTTTGACTTGATATACCATAATTTTATTTTATTTGTCTGGTTCTATGTTTTATCCATTTGGTGAGGAAGGAGGAGATGGTAGAGGAACACTAACTGTTTTTTTTATTTGGGTGTCAGGCTAAAAAACTACATGAATTTTGAAGGCTGTTCCCCAATAGTGTGATTCTAATTGAAGAGAGGGGCAGTAATAATATTCATACCAAAATTAGTTTTTAAAGCATTTTTTAAATTATGTTTTGTTTATAGTTACTGAATTTTTAATAACTTTGTTTTAAAGGCCCCCCCCCCAAGTTGGACTAGGACAAAGTAGCATATACTTTGGGAGGCATAAAGATCAAATACAAAATTAGTAAAACCAATCAAGATACCTCCTGAAAGGGGTTATGAAGTCAATAAAATATCTAAAGTGTTGGTAAATGGAAAGGGAAAAGTTGAAGTTGAAGAAGATTCAAGGACAGTAAATATTTTGAGCTTTGCAAAAGTTTAGAAAAAAAGGCAGAGCTGCTTTTAGTTTGTCATTGCATTAATTGTTTGTAGCTTCTCTGTCCCTTGAGTGATAGTAATAGTGATATATCTCAATTTTTTCAACATTTCATTGGGCATAGGTTTCTGAACATTCAGGATAGGTAGCATGGGTGTTCAGTGCACTTATTAATTAATTAATTCTAATGACTAAGGTATATGACTTCAGAATAATGAATGAAAGCTCCTGTCCTTTTAGAACACTGCTGAAACCATTTTTATGAGGCAACATGGTGCAGCAGAAAGGGCATGCAGTAGAAAGGGCATGCAGTAGAAAGGCATAGTAAAGAGCACCAATGGTAAAAAGCACACATTCTGGAGAAAGACCACCTGGGTTCAAATCCTGGCCAGCAGGATTCAGACATCCAACAGGATAGGTTTCTTAACTTATTGATACCTCATTTTGTTCATCTGTAAAATAGGGACGTAACAGAACTTATCTCATAGTGCTATAATAAAATACTTAGAACAGTGCCTGAGAACATAGTAAACATTATGTGTTTGTTAAATGAAAAAATGAAAGGAAAAACACAACACTTTTTTAAACTTTTTTTAAATTGATTTACAATATTGTGTTAGTTTCATACAGTATAGCACAGGGAATTATATCCATTATCTTGTAATAACCTATAATGGAATATAATCTGCAAAAATACTGAATCACTATGGTGTACACTTGAAAAAAAATCTCTTAAACATTATGTTTTTAAAATAAAGAAGAGCAGTAGGTTTGTGTACATGGTCTTTGAAATCAGGTAACCCAGGTTTAGAATACTGGTTTTGTTACTATATGGCCTGGGACAAGATAAAACATCTGAGTAGAATGTACTATAGTGCAAAATAAAAATTATACTAACATAATAAAGTGGCTGTATTAAAATTAAATAATGTTAGTAAAGTTCTTAGAACATAACAGACATTCAAATATGGTAAATATATTTATTATTCTAGAGCCTCTATCAACAACATTCATGTATACCCAGTGTTATATAGGAGAAACAAATTTTAATTTCTAATTCTAGATAAAATCATCACTTAGAAACTAGACTCAGAACTCTGTTCACTGTAAGAGGAACTCTTCATCTAGTTCTCCATATGTAGTTAGTAGAATTTCACCCTGAATTTGAAAATCATTAATTAATGTCAACAAATTTTCAGAGATTCTTTTTTTAATTTAAGGACATATTTTATTTAACTGAATATATTCAGATATTATCATTTCAACATGTGACACAACCCTCATTTCTTGGTACACGGGCCTCTCACTGTTGTGGCCTCCCCTGTTGCAGAGCACAGGCTCCGGACGTGCAGGCCCAGCGGCCATGGCTCACAGGCCCAGCCGCTCCGCGGCATGTGGGATCTTCCCGGACCAGGGCACGAACCCGTGTCCCCTGCATCAGCAGGTGGACTCTCAACCACTGCGCCACCAGGGAAGCCCCAGAGAATTGTTTAGGTTAAAAATTCTACCATTTTTTCCCCAAGAAATGACCAGTTTAATAATAAATATTTTTCATCCAAACACCAGAGAAATCATGTGGTGTTAGGTATTCATAAAAATAGCACCAGGGCTTCCCTGGTGGCGCAGTGGTTAAGAATCCTTCTGCCAATGCAGGGGACACGGGTTTGAGCCCTGGTCCGGGAAGATCCCACATGCCGTGGAGCAACTAAACCTGTGCGCCATAACTACTGAGCCTGTGCTCTAGAGCCCGCGAGCCACAACTACTGAGCCCACGTGCCTAGAGCCCGTGCTCCGCAGCAAGAGAAGCCACCACAATGAGAAGCCCACGTACCACAACAAAGAGTAGCCCCCACTCACCACAGCTAGAGAAAGACCCTGTGCAGCAATGAAGACCCAATGCATCCAAAAATAAATAAATTTATTTAAAAAAACAAATAGCATCAGTAATTATCATATTTAAAGAGAAAAGCATTTATTTTTTTAAAAAGTGTGTGTATATATGCTTTTATTGTTAAAAAATATATACAGTTTTCAGATACATTTATTTCACAAAATTCTTTTATAATTTAAAGAGGAAAGAAAAATTGTTTTATTAGTCAAAATAATGATTTTTGTCTTAAACCTAATACAAAATAAACTGTGAATTACATTTAATCTTTAATCTTCATCTTGAATTTTTATTCTCATCTTCTTTTGCATGGTTTGCTTGGAAATTTGGTTTCTGTGAGTCCTGATGCAACCTATATTCATTTCTATAGATGACAAAGTTGAGAATAGATTTGCAGCTGAAAGAGATGACTATGGGTCAGATACAATGAGTGAGATAAATATTGTTGGCCGAATTACACTAAATCTTTGGAGAATCATGAGAAATGAGGTAAGGTACTTTATCTGAAATTCGGTTTGGAAATAAGAGATTAGATCAATATATAGTGATTTTAATCATTATAGAATATTAGTATAGCTTCCTATATAGCTTATGCTTATTTGTGAATTATTTTTATTATACTTAAGTAGAGTTTCAAAAATAAATACTTTCTAAAATGCAAAGCTATAGAAGTATTTAACTTTGTTATTGATGATTTTTTTTCCCCTGTTTGTGCCTAAGCACAAATAGCAGTGGCTATAAAAGTCTACAGCTATCATAAAATGTTATCTTGTATGTATGGAATGTTGTATAATTTCATCATTTTTTGCTCTTAAATCATTTTTACACTCAAGGCCAGATAAACTCAGCTTGACCTTTTTGATTTATTACAGTAAGAAAAATTTAGTCTAGATATAGGAAAGAACTTTTTGAACTAGGGATATTTAAAACCTGGGTCAATTGGAAACACATTACTTGGAAATAGTTAATAGCAGCATCCAGTTGAGTCTTTGGGGGCCCAGGTAAGGATTTTTGGTAGTATGAGACTATCTTATTGATATGCAATCACTCAGAGAAATAATTCTGTCACCAAAAATGTAAGAAAAAAGATACCTACAATAAATTGCTCTATTCTCAGATTTTGGACTTGTAATATCAGATAAAATGTTTAACTTTAAGAGAGAACTCTATTCTTCAACTACTTCCCTTTGAAAATACTTTCTCTTTCTATTATACACTCATTATCCGCTGTGATCTTTTCTGGCTCTTCTAGATTTATATAAAAATTTGAGTTTCCAAGCATGCCCTCTGCAATTCTTTTGGGACCAATCATGGAGTAATTCTTCCAGATAAGAAAATATGCTCTTTATATAAAATTTAGGTATTCCCATTTTTATTTTTATTTTCTCTCTGCACCATGAGCTTCAAGTTATGCTCACATTTTATCTAATTTGAAAATGTACCATACATGTATCTGCTTGAGGATAATTTTTATCCTGTTGTTCTTAAAATATTGTCAGCACAAGAATCTTCCAGTGACTTCAAAAATACAGTTGACCCTCAAACAACATGGGTTTGAACTACACAGATCCACTTATTGGTGGATTTTTTTTTCTCCGATAAATACATACTACAGTACTACATGATCCACGGGTTGGTTGAATCTGCAATGCAGATTTGCATCTACAAAGAGCTAACTGTAAAGTTATACACAGATTTTCAACTGCATGGGAGTTGGTGCCCTAACCCCTGTGTTGTTCAAGGGTCCACTGTAATTCCTAGTGACACGGCATAGGATATGGAATGTACAGAGATTGTGTGATGTATTTGGTTTGTATATTCCATTATGTATTTCAAACTTCAGTCTCCAATACTGCCTGAATGAACACATAAATTAAGTATATAAACACAAAATTAAATTATTGAGTCTTACTTAGTTTTAGGGATCTTTTCATTCCTGAAGATCCAAAGGGCAACTATAGCAATTATCAACTGTTAGCTTAAAAATCACAAATTAGAGAGTAAATATTTTTTCAGAGTTTAGGGCTTTCTTTAGTCCTTACTGGAAATTCTCTCTAATTCTAGGCTACATATATACCATCTCTGATCTTTATTTGTATCTGTGCAGAACAACTGTGAAAAAGTTACAGTCGGGTAATTTACACCACCCCCACCCCCACTTCCTAGATGTGCCAAATTAGATTATCACTTTTTTCCTAACCCTAAGTACTCCTGGCAATTTGGAAATTTCCGTGAAATCCTGAATGAACTTGTGGGAAGTACTGTCTTGTATTTCTAGGTGGTATAGGATTTTAAGGGTTATGACTTTGGCCCTAAGAGTTTCTTCATATTAGAGGCCCTCAAACTATTTTTTCTGGATTTAAACAGTTCCAGAAACTCCTTTTTTATCTTTATTTCTTTTATCTGTATCTCCCTCATGACACTTAGCTGTTTCTAGCTCTTTGTTTTCTTAAATATTTATAGTTTGTTTTTAATGTTCCTTATTAAAAATAATTTATATTCACTCTAAAAATTGCAGAAGAGTATGTAAAATGAAAGTGAAATCCAACATCTCCACAACAGTTGCACCCCCCCAGATACAATTTACAGTTGAATGGATACCTTTTTTTTAATGCTACTTTGGATTTTTAAATTTTTTAAATTTGTTTTCTAATATACTAGTTTTCACTCTCCTGCTTAACATAGAATTTCTGCTGTTCCCTCCGGACTTTGAATCCTCGGTAACAAAGAAAGTGCCTCTGAAATAGTGCTCATGATATGCTTGACTGCTTGAATGAAAGAATAAATGACTCTTCCCCAGAGGATTATATTTAGAGGCCTTCTGGATATCAGCTTTATCCAGGCCTTACAAGAATTTGCAAACTAGGTTGGAAATATATCTGATTCAATTCAACAAATATTACAGAATGCCATCTCTAATGCACAGATTTGGGCCTCGGTTTAGATCAAATTAAGATTAAGGGTATAGCTGTTTCCTCCATTTTAGCAGGCAGATTATCTGGGTGCAGATGTTGTTAGGTGGGTAGCCGTGAGGATGAGAAGTTCTCTTCTGGTTGCTTCAGTTTCAAGAGCTTCAGGCTCTTTGGGTTTGAGGAGAGAAGAGTTATTTAGGAAAATTTGAGCGTGATTAAGAAAATATAGAAGCTAGGCATTGACAGCCCATTTGAGCTTTGCATCAGCAAATTAAAGAGATACCTGCCAGCTGTGTTCAGATTCACAGATATAAGTGCAGAGTAACAGAGGGTTAGATTTGAGCACAGCTCACAAGCAAAGGGTTATGGCTTTACTAAAATTTAATTAATTAAAAGGAAGCAAGAGAGGGCAGGGAACTGAATGTTAGTGCAAGGTTGGGATTATAATGACTGACTGTGGAATTTGAGCTAGGTTAGGAGCAAAGAGGTCAGGGCACCAGGGGGAGTAACCCGGAAGGAGACGGTGGTCGGAGGATGGGTTACATGAGATTATGGAGAGGGTACAATTACTGGTAATCACAGGTCTTGGAGTATGATCGTCGGAGTGGCTAAGGTGATATGGAGGCACTGATGCGAATTACCTCTGAGACTTATTTTCTGGTAGCAGTGTGGAAGGGGGCAAGACCAGAGGTAGGAAACCAGTGAGAACATTATTGAAGTAGCTCAAATGAAAATTGACAGTGATATAGCAATTCACAAAACAATTTAGAGAGTAAATCCACAAGAATTGGATGTACAAAAAGATGAAGAGGAGGAGGTGTCAAGAATGATTGTCAGGGTTCTGGCATAGATGATTTAAGATCATGTTTAGGTGGGAAAATGAAGATTAAGGATATAGAGCATGAGGTATCAGTCAGATATCCAGGTGAAAGATACTCAACAGACATTTCAATAGGGAAGTCTCAAATGTGGGGTAGAGTCTGGATTAGAGGTACAGTCTTGGAAGTCACATGAGAGTGTGGATGAGCTCACCAAGAAGCGAATGGAGAGAGCGATCAGGATTGAGCCAAGCACAATTTTGTGAATGAAAATATTTTGAGGATCAGACAGAGGAATCAGATGCTACGAAGGAGTTGTCAGATAAGATAGTGAAGAACACTCCCAACAGAGTCACTAGGAAGGTCAGATGCTTCCACACAAGCATGTAGGCCTGCATCTCAGTTTGGAACACTGGAATCTGGTTCTAATATTCCCTATTACAGCATCAGTCTGTCAATAAGCATCTGTTAGGTAAAATAATATGCTCCCTTGTATTCATATTTTGTCTTATATATAAGGCACTTTTATAGACTTGTCATTTTTGACTTCTGATACTCACAAACTTGCAGGATAAGTAAGACAAGAAAGAAGTGAGGTATTGTTCAAGATGAGAAAACTGACATTCACAGAAGTGACTTGCCTAAAAGCCTCATAGCTAGTATGGGGTTAAGAATCAGGATTGTGGGCATGCTCTCTGTCTTATTTTGTATATTTTATTTTAAGCATATATAAGGTAAAACGTGTAAAATAAAATATATAAAATAAGCTCTCTGAGAACAGAGAGCATGTTTAAAATGAGTATGTGTCTGTGTATGTATGTATATACACACATATCCCATATATATTATATGGCTTTGATAGGGCATCTATCACTGACCCCATACACATGTAAGATCCAGATGAGACATAAATGATATATACATTTAGAGGAAACACTGTTGAGTCTTGGTGCAGAGTGAGGAGGGAGTGGGAAGGAAGTACAGAGATGTTCTTGCTGTCGAACACTCTAGAAAAGGAGATAGACTTGTCACCAATAATTGGTGTGTATTAGGGTGCAGAGTAAGCAGCTGAAACAAAAAATACCACACGGCAATGAAAAAGAATGAAATATTGCCACGTTGAACAATAGATGAATCTCAAACATAATGTTGACCAAAAGAAACCAGATAAATAATAGTACATGTTAAATGTTTCCATTTATATGAAGTTTAAAAATAGGCAAGACTAATCTGTAACTTTGGTGAGTATTGAGTGGGAAAGGGCACAAGGGAGCCTTCCAGTGTCCTAAAAATTTCTTCATATGCATGGTGGTTACATGGATGTATACATAAAACTTCATGAGTTGTTCACTTAAAATTTGTGTATTTTTCTATAGAAAGTTTATGTCAACCAAAATTTTTAATTGAAGACTCTGGGGAAATGAACAACTGCAGGAATAAGGTGATAGAGGGTAATAGGGCACAGGTGCTTCCTTATGGTCTCCTTCCACTTTCCTCTTTATTTTCTCAGTTCCCTTGCACTAATTCTGATTGCCTCTCCCCATTCTGAATAATTTGTTTCTGAAGTGACTAACCATTGGGTACTGCACATTGACTCTGTGAATGAAAAAGTGTAACTATACCTCTATCCGCTGATTCCTTTATCAGTAAAATAAACGGCCAAGGACTATAACATTTTCTTCCTCTATCAATTCTGACTTTGATCTACATAGTACATTTTTCCAATGTTTAACTTACTCAGATTGCCTTCTAAAACAAGTAACAAACTCCTAATTCATAGTTTTAGATTCACTGTCAGCTTATGGAGTAAATCACTCTAAAGATTGGAACATTCTAAAGGTGGATCATCTTAATTTTAGAGTTCATGTTTCCTTCCTTTAATTTTACTCACAGCTGGGATTATAGGTGACCATTTTTATGCTTCTGTGACACTAAGAAGACCCAAAGTAGAGTGGGTGCTATAAGGTTATAATATTTTAGTCTTAATCCAATTTATGACATAGTTCTATTTGAAATAAAATCAACTCAGAACATAGGTCTGCCATCTGCCTCAGATATTGGGGACCAATTTCTAAAATTTTAGTTTGAGATCACAGAATCCCCTAGTTAATCCTTATAGGTCAACTTACATGGCAAACTTCAAGTTTTCCCATAATGAGAGAGCTGCAGGACAACATGGTGATCTTTTCTGTAGAGATTTTTTTGATTGTTTTAATGACGATATATACTGTAGCAGAAGTTTAGGTTTGGTCTAAAGTGCTATTCTCTTTACTAGGTAATCGTGTAACTACCTGAGATCAGATATTTGGTTCAATTTTCTATGAAACTAAATAGAAAAAAATTTTAAACCAAATTAAAATATTCACTAGCATGTAGAAGAGTCATTCAAATATGGGAATTTTATAATAAAATGAGTTATTTATTTTTGAGAGAAGTACTCCAGGGCAATACTGATTTTTGCAAAAGAAATGGTAATTTACTTCCATTTACCCCCATAATGGGTTAGTACCTGCTTTATACTGGTGACTTTAGAATAGATAGGTTCATTCCAAAGTTTAAAAGTCCGTGTGTGTGTGTGTGTGTCTAAGTGTAAGTACATACACATACTCCGAAGTATGCCACATTCTGATGCTGTCGTTCTGGAGATTGATAGAAATTATTAGATAAAGAAGACCAGTTTTTTGGGGGTCACTGCACTGAGATGAGCTTAACATTCAATCCCTGTTTTGTACTTGCTGGATTGTAGAAGTGGAAAAGCATATATTTTAAAATTGTAATATACAAATGTGAAGTGCTGTTTGAACTATTCCTCAGAACCTCGAGCTGACTTAAGAATGGTGACTGCTGGTTCCTTAATTTCCATTTTACACTGAAATACCTGCCATTGTTTAGACTGCTTGTGTCTTGTAGGTATTTCTGAGAGATCATCTAGCTAGAGGTATGTTTTATGAATTTGGACACTTTTTCAGTATTCTTCTCCCAGTAACACAGCTTTCACCTACATATTTTGAAGATGGGAAAGATTCTGTCATTTCTTTTTAATCTTTTGCTTTCGGAATGAAATTGACTCTATAATGTCCATATATTGGGTCTTAGTACTGACATAATTCTTGGGAGCAGGATGAATGCCTGCCTTTAACTAGATAACTCATCCTCGAATCTGTGGGAGCCTGTTAATCAGCATGTCATCCAGGATCAAAAAGTAAGTACGGAAAGAACAAAAAATTAACTTGCTTGACAGTGCTTGTTTGTCAGTATTTGTATTGGCATAGAGTATAAACAGAAGTGATGAGAACTGGGATCTATAAAGTAAGTATTATATGACCAAGTTGAACCCTCTTCAGGTCTGATTATTTTTCTAATTAAATATTAATTTATTACAAACATTTCTGTCCAGTAGGCTATATATACATAGTTTTAAATTAATTATGATTCAGTTGTAACACGAATCATTTTTACAAGTAGCTTTCATATCTACTATGAAAAGTTAGAAATATTTAGGATTTTTTAGAACCCAATTTGCATGTAAGTATGAGCATTATTATAATGGAGTTTTCCTTTTCTTTCCTTAGGTGGCTCTAACTAACTACACCTTTGAAAATGTGAGCTTTCATGTTCTTCATCAGCGTTTTCCCCTCTTTACTTTTCGAGTCTTATCAGATTGGTTTGATAACAAGACAGATCTATACAGGTAATGTTTTATAACTCTGAAGAGGATAATATCTCTTTAAAAATCAGTATTGTTGGAGTATAATTTATATACAATAAAATGCACACGTTTAAAGTATATTGTGCAATGACTTTGAAAAATGTATACACCCTGTAATCACTACCCCAATCAAGATAAAGAACATTTCTAACACCCAGAAAATTCCCTTATATAGCTTTGTAGTTAATCTACCTATTTCTTAACCACCCAGGTAAGTATGAATTGAATTTCTATTACTATAGATTAGTTTTGTCAGTTTTAGAACTTTGTATTATTAGAATTATTTACAGTCTACCGCTTTGTGTCTGTCTTCTTTCAAGAAACTCAGCATGTTTTTGAGATGCAACCACGTTGTTGCATGAACCAGAGTTTGTTCCTATTTTTATTACTAAATAATATCCAATTGTATGAGTACACTACAATTTATCCAGTCACCTGTTGATGGACAGTTGAGTTGTTTCTGGTTTGAAGCTATTATGTATTAAGCTGTATGCAGGGCTTTGTGTGAACATACATTTTCATTGAAGAAAGTGCTAAATTGTTTTCTTTGCAGTTCTTCTAGGGGAAGACTCCTGGCAAGAAATTCTCTCAGCGTTTATTTATCTGAAAATGTCTTTCTTTATCTCACCCTTATTTTTGAATGATATTTTCACTAGTCCTGGGGTTGAGAATTATTTTTCTTTCACTGCTTTAAATTCCCTTTTCTCCTGGCCTTCATTATTTCTGATGAGAAATCAACATTTCTTCTCCTTTTTCCAGTGTATGCAATATATATATATATATATATATATATATATATATATATATATATATTTTTTTTTTTTTTTTTTTTTGGCAAAGTCAGGCGTAATGACTGGATGGCTGCTGCTGTTGTTTTTCTGTGTAAGGCTTATAGTGGAGGCAGGGGAATTAACTCACTTTTCCTGGTCCAGAGTTAGTCTTTGAGAGTTCCTGCTCTCCCAGGCCTCGAAGATGAGGCTTTCTCAGCATTCCTGCTCTTCCCACAGTGGTGATAGACCTCTGCTTTGTATCACTGCCAGGTCCTGGCCCAAGCAGGTTTCCTGACTCTTCCACAGAGGAACATGGCTTATGCTTCTACTCCTTCCCCAGGAGTGGTGTTTCTTTGCCTGGAATCTATGATGGGAAAGTTTCCTGCCCCTTTCCCAGTGGTAGACAGCTACTGTTTGTTACTTGGTACAAGGCCCGTGGTTGGAACAGGGGACGTTTCCTGCCTTCCCTCGGGTGCAGCTTTTACTACTACCCCCTCCCAGCTGTAAACATCTTTTGCATCTCTTCTCTTCCCAGAGATAATGGATCTTTGCATAAGCCCTAAGGATTGGAGAATTTCTTGCTGGTCCCACAGCAGCTCAAGGCTTTGCTTCATATAAGAGAAGGGTTGGAAGAAGTTGCAGGGTTTTATTCCTGTGTGCACTGTCCTGCCCCCCGTCTTTCTTGTGAGCACTTGGTGGAGGCTCGTGGAAAAAGATTTCCCTGGTGTCTAGGGCTCCCAGTGATTCTAAATTGTCATGCTAGCCCATACGTGACCTTTAAGAATTTATTAACACATTAACAATTTCATTCTTACCTGCTTTTATGGCCGTTGCATCTCCCTCCTGTTCTCTGCCAAAGATGAAATAGGTTATATGTCCTATCTGTTCTTCTAAGGGTTTGTTACCTATGAAATTTATTTTACCTGATTTTTTTATAACCTCAACTTACTGATGATCTCAATAATCTCTATGTATATTATTCTATTTGACAGTGTCCCATAGACCCTTGAGGCTCTGTACATTTTTCTTCAGTCTATTTTCTAACGACCTATCTTTAAGTTTACTAACTTTCTTCTGTCATCACCAACCTGCTGTTAAGAACAATCAATAGGGACTTTCCTGGCTGTCCATTGGTTAGGACTCTGCACTTCCTCTGCAGGGGGCACAGGTCTGATCCCTGGTCAGGGAACTAAGATCCCGCATGCCCCACAGTGAGGCCAAAAAAAAAAAAAAAACACAGAATAACCAATAAATTTTGTATTTCAGTTATTTTTAGTCCCAGAATTCTCATTTGGTTCTTTCTTTTGATAGTTTCCATATTTGGTGGATTTCACCATTGGTTAACTCACTAAGATTACATTTTTCTTTTAACTTCTTGAATATCTTTTCTTTAGATTTTTAGATACCTATATGTTATCTGTTACTAAATCCAACACCTGGCCATCTCTGTATTAGTTTCTATTGACTGCTTTTTTCTTAACTGTGGGTCATATTTTTTTGTTTCTTTGCATGATTATGTAATGGATATTGCTCATGTTCTGTTGTACAGATTCTGGATTTTATCTTCCTCTGAAGCATGTTTATTTTTGCCTAGTAGGCAATTCAGTAATTGGCTGTTCACCTTGAACTTGTGCAAACCTGGTTTTTGTGCTTTGTTAAGGTGGATTTCTGAAAAGCCCAAAGTGTTTCCTAAGCCCCTCCAACTTGACAAGACTCAGTCTCCAGATTCTATGTGCATATTGTTAGTGCTTGGTTTTAGGTTTGTCTACAGTTGGCTTTACTCTGACTTACTCCTAAGGCGTGGTTTTTCTGAGCTCTCAGCTGGATGCCCAGGTTGTTAATAAGGGGGTAATGAAGTCTCTCCACTCTGGCATGGCTAGACCTCCAACTGCAACACTAACAAGTTCTGTTCCAAACTGAAGCCCAGAGCAGCTACTCTGTAGTAAGCCTCATGTGGTTTCCTCCTGCTCATTTTCAGCATAGCCCTGGGCCAGTTACTCACAGGGAGGCCCCACCTTACTTCTAAATGCTAAGCCTGCCCCTTGCACAGGTGCCCTGTCCCACAGACCCCAGCGGCAGCTGCCTGAACTCTGATCCCTGCCTCCTCAGCTTAGCAGTATAGCCAGCTCTGCTCAGACTTAGCGCATTGCACCGTGTTTAGAAAATTAGCTCCATGCAGGCTAGGGCTCACCTCATGAGTTTCCCTTCTCTCAAGGAGCATGGCCCTACATTACCTATTGTTCTCTGCCCAAAAACAATTCCCTTGACTCTTTTATCCAGGAGGGCTAGTCTAGTACCAGTTACTCTACTGTAATCAGAACTGAAAGTTCCCACCTCTACTGTTCCTTAGGTTAAAGGTAAAATGGATAGTAATAAGCTTAGAAAATAGCTGTATAAAGAACATAGTCCTAAAATTAATGTATCTGATGTTTGAAATGAATGAAGCTCTGTTTATTGAATTGTAAGGCCATATGATGGTGAGGATAGGAAAGTCTAGCCTTAAAAACAATTTGATATATTTGGGGAAACTGCTTTCTGAGCATGTCAACTTATTCTCCAGTCTCTTTTAAGGAATCTCAAGGAAGTGAAGTGAAATCACAGAAAGCACTGAGCTTATGATCAAAGCCTTATAGAAACAGAAGCTTAGGAGAAGTTATATACCAATAAATAAAATGAAAGTTGATATCAAAGTTAACATTGAAAACTACATTTGGTGGTTTGTTTATATACCCTAGAATGCTCTAAATGTATATTTTTGCTACCTCTAATTAGGTATTATCTAGGATATGTATGTTTTTGCCAAGTGAAATCGAGAATTGGACTTAACATATTTAAAGGAACTGAATCCACACATAATGCATTATCTTAAGCTTTACATTTGGCTATATGTAGGATCACATGAATGATCTTAAAAAAATACATATTAAAATGTTGATACGGGGGCGTCCCTGGTGGCGCAGTGGTTGAGAGTCCGCCTGCCGATGCCCCAGTCCGGGAGGATCCCACATGCCGCGGAGCAGCTGGGCCCGTGAGCCATGGCCACTGAGCCTGCGCGTCCGGAGCCTGTGCTCCACAACGGGAGAGGCCACAACAGTGAGAGGCCCGCGTACCGCAAAAAATAATAATAATAATAAAAAATAAAATTATTTTCCTGATTTTTCTAAATCTTCACCAAATTACTCTGTTTCTTTCCATAAGACACCAGTGCATACTTTTTTTAAGACTGGTATTAACAGTGATAACCCAAAGCGTACATGTTTTTTAAAAGCTTTTAATTGCATAATTATAACTGTATAATTATTGCATCATTAGCAGTGGCATCTAAGAGACAGTGTTAATTTTTTGTAATAAAAATAGAGTAAAATCAAGCAAAATGTTGAAAATAATTATCCTTAGTCTTACCACCTTATCACAAGCATTATTTTAAACTTTACATGTTTTCACTAGGTTTTATGCCCTTGAAATATCTGAAATTTTCTAATGTTTAACTCCTTAACGTACTTTGCTAAAGGCTCGATCATGACTCCCTCCGTAAATAACCTCACTTTTAATAGGTAGTTTTTGACATAATGAAAACAGTACTAGTTTCAAGTATACAAATTTTTCCCAAACGTTCATAGCATGGATTCTCTTTTAACAGATGGAAAATGGTTGATCATTACATTAGCCGTGTCCGTGGAAATCTCCAAATGTTAGAACAGCTGGACCTGATTGGGAAAACCAGTGAAATGGCTAGACTTTTTGGCATTCAGTTTTTACATGTACTGACAAGGGGTTCACAGGTAGGAAATCAATTTTCTTGCACACTTGAAAGTTCTATGTGAATGATATACGTACTTTTGAGATGTCTGAAGTGATTTGATTTTTTTTTTTTAACTTTCTTTCTGGTACCAACTAATATATACATGTAGCTAGTTAATCAAATCTTATAATTTCATTTTCTGGAAAAGCTTTAATCCACTTAACAGCTCTGCTTTTTTTTTTTTTTTAACTTTGTTACAGCTCCGCTTTTTATTTTTTCTCCACACCAACTTTTTGGCCACTGCTGAGTTTTGCATGATAATAAGAAAATAAATGGCTATGCCCTTGAGGATGGTATTATGTTCCTGAATACCGTCAGTGTGATTAGGGATGACTTGAAAGGCCGCTCAGAACTGGGGATGCGGCAAAGAAAGTCTACCTCTCTTTTGTTTTACATTCCTACTTTTGGCTGTTCCAACTCCCAGCAGATAACTTTAATATAAAAAAAAGAAGGAGGATTTGGGAATCAACATAAGTGGGCTGTATCACTTTTTTTTAATGTTAAAGAAAAATGGGAGCTTGGAAGCCATTTAACTCATCTCTTTCTAACTAGTTTCCCAAGGATATAATGAAAGATTTTTGTTTAAATGCCTTGCTGAAAATGGTTTCATGCTTTTATTCCACAAATGTTTACTTGAATACTTCTAGTGTGTTAAATAAACACTGTGCTAGCCATCCAGGATACTACATTAAATCGCTTAGTTTCCTTAACCTCATAAAATCTTTTAATTATTTTATATCTATAACATTCCCCCAATCTACCAATTCAGTATATATAGCAAAACTAGAGCACTAACTACTTTGGCATTACCTGTTGCTGTATTTAATTTTATTGCTATTATTAAATAGCTTATAAAGCTATTTATTTTACTTATTTATACTCCCACAAGTTTTAAAAACTATTTGATCTGGCTTATAATAAAAGGCAAAGATACTTTAAAACCACATGAGAATACTTCAGTGAACCCATGCTGGTTCTTGTGAGTGCTTTCTTTTTCTAAACTATAAACCATCTGCTTTATAGCAGTTATTATAAACAATCAGTAATTGCTTGATTAATTTTTGTAAGGGACCAGTATTAACCTGACTACCTTTCAGTTTTGGAATCCTATGTTCCTTCTTGGGAAATTGAGATAACATTTACCCATCTCAAGTGTCCTGACCCCCATTCTCTAATTTTCCCAAATTTGTCAAAGATTATTGGCCAACTTTTTAAATGAAATTGTCAAATTGTACAACTGTCTCTTCTGCATCTATTTATTATGATATTGCTATCTTTAAATATTAAAAGAAATCTAATAGTGTCTGTCTTTTCAAAAATAACTTATTGTGTAAGTTATCTGACATATTTTGCAGTTTTTATAAAAGTTATGGGAATAGGAAAAGGACTTACGAAGGGTTCCCTTCTGATACCTGAAAGCCGATTAAATAACCAACATTATGTAACTGTGTTGTAAGAAAAGTCTTACAGCCATATTTTGAAGAGCAAAACATCCCCCAAATGATTTTCACATATTCAAAAGACCAGTATATTTGTATTTAAGTTTCTTCTTCTCTCCCTACTTCTACCTCTCTGCCTGCAGTACCGTGTGGAATCAATGATGTTGCGTATTGCTAAACCAATGAACTATATTCCTGTGACACCTAGTGTACAGCAAAGATCCCAGATGAGAGCTCCACAGTGTGTTCCTCTAATTATGGAGCCTGAATCTCGTTTCTATAGCAACTCTGTTCTCGTTTTGGATTTCCAGTCACTGTATCCTTCTATTGTGATTGCATACAACTACTGTTTCTCCACCTGCCTTGGCCATGTGGAAAACTTGGGGAAGTAGGTTTTTTTTCATATTTACAATTACTTTGTTGTACTTTGTATTTCTTACTAAAATTAGACTTTCTTTGAGTGCCTCTTTGCACATGAGACTGCTCTCACGAGCAAGATGAATGGGCTGTAGCACATCTAGTCCGCTCTTTGTAGTTACCTTACTAATTAATTAACATGGATCACCATATGACTGATTGAGCATCATGGATGAATAACTCATATGAAGAAGATTGTGAATACGATCAGCCAATTTATCTGTTCCATCTTTGTGTATATCTATGGTCTCTTTTTAAATAAGAGTTATATTTAATTTGTTGGTATAAATCACTTTTCAGTGGAACAGTTTGAGGATTATGATCTTATAACTTCGGCTATGACCTCCTCTTGACTTTTCTTAGAAATAGTTCGTTTTCTAAAAGAAAAGTTAAATTGCCAAATGTTACATTTTATTTTTTCATGTCAACCAAATTTTTTCCCTTAAGAAATATACAGTCTTCCTTTATAATGATTTCTGTGTATTTAAAACCAAGTGTTATAGTTTTAGTCTGAAGTATATTCACTCCTTATAGAAAGCTTTTATGGAAATTGTATTGGTAATTCTGTCTTTTTAGTAAGAACAGGAATTTGGAAAAGTTAGTTGCAGTCTTTTTACTTAAGGCTTAAATTTTTCTTCAGGGAACTTAGTGTAAGGTAGTCATATGTTGAGCTGAAATTCGGTATTTTAGTATAGATTTTTCCCATGTACTTTAGGATAGTGCTATTTAAGAAATGTTTCTAATATTTGAAGAACTGCTTTTTGGTAACTAAACATATTAGTAAGTATATTAATTCATGTTTAGATGTTTAAAAATGAGTTTCCAATAGAATTAGAAAGATTCCTAAAATTGCCTAGAATCTCTGTTCTGTGATTTGAGAAAGTATTTGCTTAATTTTTTTTTTTCTTAACAGGTATGATGAGTTCAAATTTGGCTGTACCTCTCTAAGAGTACCTCCAGATTTACTTTACCAAATTAGGCATGATATCACAGTGTCTCCCAATGGAATAGCTTTTGTCAAGGTAATACTCTTTTATAAATGAAAGGTATCAACTGTGGCTTAACCTTTGGCGAGCTGATCGTTTAGATGTTGTTGGCATATAATACCAAAAAAAAAAAAAGTTTTGCTTCAATATCTTATCTCAGAAAGTCAAAGATATAGGGAATCTTCCAAGAAATTTTTTAAATCATTTAAAAAAAAATAGTAATCTTGTTTTGCATGAATTTAGGTTTAAAATCTTTTAAGATTTTAGCTTTTAATGAACTATTGCAAGAAATAAATGTGCCTATATACCTTCTGCCCTTTATTAGAATCTGGCAGGCTTGAGTAGCTATTTTATGATCACAACAATGTTAACTTATAAAGATTAAAATTGCCTTAATGTGTATACTTTACTAATTGTTTTATATACTTTAAATTAAATTAAGACTGCCTTAGAAATAATGATATTCTAATGTATTTATTGATTGTATTTTTTAAGAAGATACCCAAACTAATAACAGAGTCCCGTTTTTCTCTCCTTTGTCTCCCCTCAAAAGAAACTAAAAAAGCCTCATAAATGAATAAAGACAAATAGGAAGAGATCTAGGAGAAGATTATATTGCCTCTCATATGCCAACTTCATTCCTTTCTTTTCTATTTCCTTAGCAGTGAGTCTGTACTAGAATCGTGGGATGGTAGGGTGGTTGGTGGTGGTAGCATGGACCCTGCTAGCCCTCAAATTCATTCTGGTGTACTTAGTAAAAGTATCATCGTTCTCTACCAGTAAGAGGATGCTGTGTTTAAAGAGTACTATAAAATTAGCCATTTAGATATGAGGAAAATTTTTACCAAGTGAGTTCATGATATATTACATTTTGGAAAATATTATATTTTAACATAATAACATATATTATGTCTTAATATAAACATTATGGCTGCTTCAGAAGGTACACAGAATGAATTAGAGGTTACAGTATGTTTTCATTGTCACATATCTAGCAGCTTATTATTTTATCTCCCTTTAACAGCATTTTAAGAACTTGCATCTATATTTTGACCCAATGTGTAAAGCTTAATGAAAACTAGATTTTTTAATATTCAGGAGTGTGATTATCCTATTCCTGAGGTTTTAATTGTTCAGTCCAACATGCATTACCTTGCACGTGTCTGTGAATCATCTTCAGAGTTAATACTGTTTTGTGGTTTTCATTCCTAGTGGAGTTCTCATAAATTCTCCCTAGTCTTGATTAATACAAATGATTTTTTTTTTTTGGCATCAACAAATTTTATCACCTCACTATTCATCCCCTCTTCCAGATTGCTAATAAATATAGGCCGGAGGGGATGGCTTAGTGGTCTAAGCATCAGATTTGAAATACCTAGAGTCCCTGGAACTGCAGGTTTGAATGTCAGCAGAGTCAACCCAGCTCTTCATTCTTCCAAGGTAGATAAATGGAGTTCCATGCAGATTACTGTGTGGGGTCATTAGGATGAGATCTTTAAAAACTGAGGTTTGTTATGAGTGATACAAATCCCGTGTGTCTTTCTGAAAGAGTGGGGGTTTGGATCAGAGTTTTGACAAAATTTCCCTCTGAACTCATTATATGGTCTCTTATGTACTAGTTGGCATCCTCCTCCCTGGAGGTCTCTGAACTCACATAGTAGTGCTACATTAGATTTATAAACATTACAGGAACGTTTTAGGAGAAAAGTCCTCTTCAAAAGAAAGAAAATGTGATGATTTTATATTGATGGCCACTCGTCCTGTGGCCACGCTATTGTTCGTATGTTTCAATTCATGACAGTTGGCCATTGTTATACTTTGTGCTTCCTTCTTAATTGTCTAAATCTATAATGTTTAAGGGATTTAAACATTCTTTTTTTCCTTTATGATAGCCTTCAGTAAGAAAGGGTGTGCTACCAAGAATGCTTGAAGAGATTCTGAAGACTAGACTGATGGTGAAGCAGTCGATGAAGGCTTACAAGCAAGACAGAGCCCTTTCACGAATGCTCGATGCACGTCAGCTAGGACTTAAGCTGATAGCAAATGTCACATTTGGCTACACAGCTGCTAATTTTTCTGGGAGGATGCCATGCATTGAGGTAAGTGATATAAGTCTATAGTTTTTTTCAAAAGAGACTAAAGCAGCATTAAATGAATGCCTACTCATTAAACCATTTTGTTTTGAAACTTTAGACAAAAGGGTTTCATTTCCATAACATAGGATCAGTTTTTCTCAAACCAGGACTTATATATTGATATATACATATTCTTAGGAATTTGTGCGTTTTCTCTGAGAACTTTGTGTTTTGTTCAATGATAATTTTAGAAATTAGCATACACATATTTCTGCATAATCTGGATGACCCTATTGTAACCAATTACTGACATGAGATTTCAGTGCCACCTTTACAGCATTGTTTACAGTAACATTGGTACTAAATAATTCCTTTTAATGTATTGATAGAGGTCTGATGATAGTTCAGTTGTCTTCTCCAAATGTCAGAATAAAAGCAATCATTCCATATTTACTAGTGTACCAGTAGATATAAAGCAGAACCTTTCTTTTGCAGTGGTAGTTGCAATTAAAAGACACTTTTCATTAAACAAGACTGATTTCTTGTTATTTACTAAATTAGGGTGTTAATTTGACATGAATACAGTATAGTATGACAGAGTAATATAATAATTTACTAATGGTTGGGAAAGGAACAGAGTAGGCTTGTTTGCTTGACGATCTTTTCATGCCAGATGAAGGCTAGAGCATTGTGGTATACCATATTTGCAGTAGTTCAATAAGGGAAAAGCAGTGGAAGAATCAAGTTCCCACAGAGCTCACAGTAGGCAAAGTAAACTCCAAAAACCTGTGCAAGGGACTTCCGGTTTCATGTCCAACATGTAAGAAACTGAAAGTCTCTACTCTGTCCTCACACCAAGTAAGCTGAACAGACAGAAAAATCAACAACTCTTCTTAGATCTGTCAGAGAGGTGAAGTCACAGGGTAAACTGCTGCCCCCAAAACTGAAGAGACCAACAAGTGTATACAGAGAGTCACAACTTACCAGAGCAGAAATCAAGAGCACAAATCTCTGTGAGAACCAGTGCCATGGTAGGGAAAACCGAACTATAACTGATGAATCGCTGGAGGCTCAGGGTGGACAAATCTGAGTGATAAAAACTCCAAAGGACCCAGTCATCAGGGTCCCCACACTTTTGTGAATTTTACCTTTAGGAACTCAACCAGGTTCTAACAGTGAATATCAGAAAAAAAATTCCCTTGTGCTTCTGGTACAGAGAGAGGAAAAGAACCATTTTGAAATACACCAGAGCATTCTGTTTTTAACAGAGTCTGCCCTCAGGAGAAACTATTTAACCAGAGCTTAACCTGCTGGAGTTTTATCAGAGCCTAACTGACCTGGAGAAAGGGAAATATCCAGCTCCAACTGCTGTAGCCTTCTACATGGAAAAAAAATACTGCAGCCCACTCTAGTCATCCTGTCCCACCAAAGTGGGGTGAAAAACTGAAAATCACATGTGAAGTCTACAGTCCAGAGGCACAGGTTCACTGAAAGACTGAGACCTACTCGTAGGACTAAGGAGCCCTTCCCCTCCCCCGACACCTTACCACCACATTACTAAAGGCCTATTTATAGCAGTTCCGTTTACCCAATACATCATGTCTGGCTATCAAAAAAAAATTGCAAGACTTACTAAAAGCCAAAAAACACAGTTTGAAGAGACAGAGAAAGCATCAGAACCAGACTCAGATAAGGCAGGGATGTTGGAATTATCAGACTGCAAATCTAAAACTATGATTAGGATGCTAAGAGCTCCCTCCAATAGCTAAAGTAGACAGCATGCAAGAACAGATGGGCAATGTAAGCAGAGAGGTGGAAATTCTAAGAAAGAACCAAAAAGAAGTGCTGGAAATCAAAAATCCTGTAATAGAAATGAAGAATGCCTCTGACTACTATGCTGAACATGGCTAAGGAAAGAATCTCGGAGCTTGAGGAAATCTTAGTAGAAACTGCTAAAACTGAAAAACAAAGAGAAAAAAAGACTGAAAAAAGAGATATCCTAAAACTGTGGGACAACTACAGAAGGTGTAACATACATGTAATAGGAATTCCAGAAGGAGAAGAGAGAAAGGACCAGAAGAAATACTGAAACAATAATGACTGAGAATTTCCCTAAATTAATGTCAGGCACCAAACCACAGATCCAGGAAGTTCAGAGAACACCAAACAGAATAAATGCCCAAAAAACTAAACCTAGGGACATCATTTTCATACTGCAGAAAATCAACACTAAATTAAAAATCCTGAAAGAAGCCAGAGGGAAAAAACACCTTGCTTATAGAGAAGCAAAGGTAAGAATTATATCCAACTTTTCCTTAGAAACCACGCAAGCAAGAAGAAAATGGAGTAAACTATTTAAGGTGTTAAGAGATAACACTCTTCAACTAGAAATCTGTACCCTACAAAATTATCATTCAAAAGTGAAGGAGAAATTAAGATTTTCCTCAAAAATTGAGGGAATCTGTTGGCAGTAGACCTGCCTTGCAAGAAATGCTAAAAGAAACTCTTCAGTGAGAAGGAAAATGATAATAGGTCAGAAACCTATATCAATACAAAAGAATGGAAGAGAAGGAATAAGTAAAGGTAAACACTTTTATTTTTCTTATTCTTAATTGATCTATTAACAATTTGTTCAAAATAATAATAGCAACAATGTATTTGATTATGTATGTTTATATACATGTATATATAAGTAAAATGAATAACAAATGGTACAAGGAATGGGAGGAAGGGATTAGGATTATTTTATTATAAAGTACCCACACTACCTATGAAGTGGTATAGTGGTTTTGAAAGTGGTATATTTTAAGTAAATATAAATATTGCAAAATTTGGGGCAACCACTATAAAAAGTTAAAAAAAAATACAACTAATGTGTAAGAAGGAGAGAAAACAGAATCATATAAAACAGTCAAAACCACAAAAGGCAGTAAGAGTGGAAAATAAAAATAGGAACAAAAACAAAGGCAACACATAGAAAATAAAATCAGGAAGGACATAGTTGAACAACATAATCAACTGGATATAATGGACATTTATAGACTACTTCATCCAACAACAGCTGAATACATATTCTTCTCAAGCTCACATGGAACATGCACCAAGATAGACCACATTCTGGGCCATAAAGCACTTTAGCAACTTTAAAAGAATAAATCATACAATATCTGCTTTCAGATCACAATGGAATTAAACTAGAAATCAGTAACAGAAAGATAGCTGGAAAATCCCCCAAATACTTGAAGATTAAGCAGCATATTTCTAAATAACACATGGGTCAAAGAAAAAAAATCTCAAGAGAAATTTTTAAATATTTTGAACTAAATGAAAATGAAAACACAGCTTATCACAATTTGTGGAAGTCAGCAAAAACAGTACTTAGGAAATTTATAGATTGAATGCATATATTAGTGGGAAAAATACCTAAAAACAATCATCAAGTAAGCTTTTACCTTAGGAAACCAGAAAAAGAACAAATTAAATCCAAAGCAAGCAGAAGAAAAGAAGTAATAAAAATTACAGCAGAAATCAGTGAAATTGATTTTCTCAATTGATTTCATGTTTCAAAGAACCCCAAAGCTGGTCTTTTGAAAAGATCAATAAAATCAATAAATCTCTAGCCAGCCTAACTAGGAAAAGAAAAAAAAAGAAGAGTACACAAATTGCAAATATCAGAAACAAAAGAGGGGATATCACTTCAGTTTCCATGGACATTAAAAGGATAATAAAAGAATATTATGCACACAAATTTGATAACCTAGATGGAGTGAACCAATTACTTGAAAGACGTAATCTGCCAAAACTTGTACAAGAAGAAATAGGCAGTCTGAGTAGGCCTGTATCAAAGAAATTGAATCATTAATTAATAGCCTTCTAAAACAGAAAGCACCAGACCCAGATGGGTTCACTGCTAAATTCTACCAAACATTTATGGAAGAATTATACCATCTCTCTACAGTCTCTTTCAGAAGATGCAAGCAGAAGGAGTACTTTCTAACTCATTCTAATTACCCTAATACCCAAACCAGACAAAGACATTATAAGAAAACTACATATCAATGTCTCTCATGAACATAGATGTAAAAATCCTCAATGAATATTAGCAAATCAGATCCAAAAATGTATAAAAACAGTTGTACACCACAACCAAGTGAGATTTATTCCAAGTATGCAAGGTTGGTTCAACATTGAAAAACCAGCTGAGAGCCATCATATCACATTCAGGTTAAGTAAGAAAAATCACATGATCATGTTAACATACAGAAAAGGCACTTAACAAAACCCAAAACCCATTCATGATACAAACTCACAGGAGACTAGGAATAGAGGAGAACTTTGTCAGTTTGATGGAGAATATCCACCAAAAAACCTACGGCTCATGTTATACTTAACTATGGTAAACTTGAAGCTTTCTCACTAAGGTCAAGAACAAGACAAGGATGTCCCAACTCATCACTGTTTTTCACCATCATACTAGAAGTCCTGGCTAATGCAATAAAACAGGCAAAAGAAAATAAAAGGTATGCAGATTGGGAGACTTCCCTGGCGTCCAGTGGTTAAGTCTCCACAATTCCATTGTAGGGGGTGCAAGTTCAATCCTTGGTTGGGGCACTATGATCCCACGTGCTGTGCCATGCGGCCAATACAATAAATAATAAACCTTTAAAAAAAAAGGTATGCAAAAAAAAAAAAGGTATGCAGATTGGAAAGGAAGGTAAAACTGTCTTTGTTTCCAGATGACATAATCCTCTATGTAGAAAATCCCAAAATAATGATGCACAAAAAAACCCTCCTGGAACTAATAAGCGATCATGTAGCAGAGCTGCAGGATACAAGGTTAATACACAGTGTATACCAGCAATGAACAAGTGGAATTTGAAATTAAAAACACAATACCATTTATATTAGCACCCTCCAAAATGAAATACTTCAGTATAAACCTAACAAAATATGTACCAGATCTATATGAGGAAAATCCCAAAACTCTGATGAAAGAAATCAAAGAACTAAATAAATGGAAAGATATTCCACGTTCATGGTTAAGACGACTCAGTATTGTCAAGATGTTAGTTCATCCCAAATTGACATATAGATTCAATGCAATCACAGTCAAAATCCCAGCAAGTTATTTTGTTGACAGACTGATTCTAAAGTTTACATGAATGGGAATTCCCTGGTGGCCTAGTGGTTAGGATTTGGGGCTTTCACTGCTGTAGCCTGGGTTCAATCCCTGGTTGGGGAACTGAGATCCCACAAGCTACTCGGCCAAAAAAAAAAGTTTACATGAAGAGGTAAAAGACTCAAGAATAGCCAACATAGTATTACAGAAGAATAAAGTCAGAGGACTGACTTACTGTAAAGCTACAGTAGTCAAGGCAGTGCAGTATTGGCAAAAGAATAGACAAGCAGATCAATGGAACAGAATAGAGATTCCAAAAATAGACCCACATAAATATAGTCAACTGATCTTTATCAGAGGAGCAAAGGCAATACAGTAGAGCAAAGACAGTGTTTTCAACAAATGGCGCTGGAATAACTGGACATCCACATGCAAAAAAAAATGAATCTAGGGCTTCCCTAGTGGTGCAGTGGTTGGGAGTCCACCTGCCGATGCAGGGGACACGAGTTCGTGCCCTGGTCCGGGAAGATCCCACATGCCGCGGAGCGGCTGGGCCTGTGAGCCATGGCTGCTGAGCCTGCGCGTCTGGAGCCTGTGCTCCACAACAGGAGAGGCCACAGCAGTGAGAGGCCCGCGTACCGCCAAAAAAAAAAAATATATATATATATATATGTGTGTGTGTGTGTGTGTGTGTGTGTGTATGTGTATATATATTGTGTGTGTGTATGTATGTGTATATATATATATCCTAACCTTAGAATAAGAATTTGGGGGTTTTGATCTGGCAGTAGAAGTTGAGGAGTGGAGTTCTGCCAGGAAGTACGCTACTACCTAACATGTTGACTACCTAACATGTTGAAAACTGAATGCCAAGCAACATCTGCCTCCTTGACCCTGGACTTTTCAGATATTCTGTGGTTAATGACTGCAAGCTTGCGTTTGGCCCTTCTTTACATGCCAACATCACAATTTAATGTTAACTTATTTATGAAGTCATTAGTGGAAAAAGCTGTCAGCATCACAGAAAGGGTCTCTCGTGAACATGTCAGAAGTTAGCTCCAGTGGAGTCAAAATGGAAGCTATTGTCTTTAAAGGCAAATAGAGTACTGACTATGGCCGTGTGCTTTCCTTCAGTGAACACACAATCAAAAATATTTGACAGTACCACCAAGATCACATAAAATATGCTAGATCTAGACTATCAGAAGAGAAGGACAAGACTTTGTAAGCAAGAATTCCTGTAAGAATGCAGAGAATGAGTAATGTAGCTAATAGTTGTAGGTTAATGTCTCTGTCTCAGCTCAACACTGTCACCTATGTGTTTATTCCATAAATTAAAAATTTTATGTCTTCACATTTTTCTCCTAAACTATTTACTGTTCATGATAAAGCTGTATATACACATACATGTATATCTGACAACTTTTTCAACTGGCTGTTCATTGTCTCTTTTTCTTTCTTTTTTTGTGAGATATAATTGATATAACACATTATATTAGTTTCAAATATACAACATAATGATTCAATATTTGTAATATTGCAAAATGATCAGTATCATTTAGACCACAATAAGTCTAGTTAACATCCCTCACCACACAGTTAAAATTTTTTTCTTGTGATGAGAGGTTTTAAGATCTACTCTCTTAGCAACTTTAAAATGTACAATATTATTATTAACTATAGTCACCATGCTGTACCTTACATCTCTAAGACTTATTGTATAACTGGAAGTTGGTACCTTTGACCACCTTAACCCATTTCCGCCCCCCTCCCCCCCACCACCTCCTGCTTCTGGCAACCACCAGTCTGTTCTCTGTATCTATGAGTTCAGTGGGGTTTGGGGGGTTTTTTTTGTTTTAGATTCCACATATAAGTGAGGTCATAAAGTATTTGTCTTTCTCTGTCTTACTTCACTAAGCATAATACTCTCAGCGTCCATTCATGTTGTTGCAAAGGGCAAGATTACCTTCTTTTGTATGGCTAAATAATATTTCATTGTATATGAACCCCATTTTCTTTATCCATTCATCCATCAGTGGACACTTAGCTTGTTTCCATGTCTTGGCTATTATAAATAATGCTGCAGTGAACATGGGGATACAAATATCTTTTCCAGTTAGTGTTTTTGTTTCCTTCAGATAAATACCCAGAAGTGGAATTGCTGGATCATATGTTGTTCTACTTTTAATTTTTTGAGGAACCTCTATACTGTTCTCCATAATGGCTGCACCAATTTACATTCCCAACAGTGCAGGAGCGGTTCCCTTCTCTCCACATCCTTACCAACATTCTTTTCAGAGAACTTTTACTTTAAATATTTTTCTTATTATGACTTTTCAGGATCCCAACCATTGCCTGAATTGTGAAATCAATTAATTTCCTCTTTTTAAATCCAGTCTCTTGGCCCTGTAATGTTTTTCAAATTAGGAACTATGACACAAAGTAGCAGAATCAGTTTTATTGTAATTGCCACTCCTTCTCCACTGCCCCCCCTCCCCGTGCTCCTCCCTCTCATGCCTCTAAGTCCTTCATGCTGCATGGACTTCAGGGCCAGCTGCAAAATACTTCTGACTCTTCCAGATATAGCTTAAATGGGTCAGACTAGACAGCAGGAGGCAGACATTTAGGACCAGTATATGTGTGTATTTGTATGTGTATATCTCAAAAGCATATTGGACTCTAACACTCTATGGCTCACCCATTTAGCTATTTGCTGTCACATATTTTTATCTTGTGTGAAAGTGGCAAAAGATGACAGATTGAATATTTTATTCAAACTTGAATTTCAATTAGGTGACCTGATTTTTTTTTTAATGTATTAGGCTATAGTTCATATTCTCAAGGTTTTCTAATGCACTAAAGGTCTCAACAGGATTCATGATCTTAATTTAAAAACCAAATTAAGTTTCTGCTATCAGTGTTTTATTTATTCCTTTGTTCATACACTTAATATTTCCTGTGTAAACAACTTTAAACAGCCTTTTAAAATAAGTATTATTCAATCCTGCATTTAGTTCATATAATTCAAACTTTACAGTAAAAGGGGAAAGATCATTATAAATACTGTTTGCGTCTTAGCACGAAAGAAAAAGTGCGTAATTCTTTTTTTTTTTTTTTTTTGTGGTACGCCGGCCTCTCACTGTTGTGGCCTCTCCCGTTGCGGAGCACAGGCCCCGGACGCGCAGGCTCAGCGGCCATGGCTCATGGGCCGAGCCGCTCCGTGGCATGTGGGATCTTCCCGCACCAGGGCACGAACCCGTGTCCCCTGCATCAACAGGCGGACTCTCAACCACTGCGCCACCAGGGAAGCCCCATAATTCTTATTTTAAAACTTTAAAAAGTAATGTTCCATTTATACTGAATGGCAGTTTCCCCAACCCTTAGCTTTAATGAGTTTGATAAATGAAGCAGCAGTGCTATACAAGTCTCAAGTTCTTTAACTATGAAATATAATTGGCCTGCTTCTCATATTTGTCAAGATCCACCATCTTCTTGTTTTGTCAACTTATGCCATGATCACTGTTAAAACTCAATCACCAATGAAAGAACTTAGACATATATCTGCCTACTTGATTTAAATTGAACCCTTGTAATATATTTTCTATCATATAATTATGCATTTTTCCTTGTATCAATATTTAGTGTCATCTAAAAAATATGTATAACCGATCACTGAGATACAGGTTCAGCATAAGCTTTACTGATACTGAAAGAAATGATCATAACACTCCAACAGAAAAATTTTGAAAGACACACATGCACATACATAGTGTAATTTCCTGCTTAGTTGGTTATAAAGGCATTTTAGAAAGTCCTTGAATAAATAAGGCTTTTTCTTCTAGGATCAAATGTAGCTATGTACATAGTGCAGTCCATTGTACTCACTGATACACTCACAGGCAAGTCTGTATATTGATTGGTTTCTTTTAAATTATTAATTCATCTCATTTTCTTCTTGAGTACTTGTAGAAAGAATGATGGCACTGGTGATTTTTGTTTTTTTTAATGTTCTTTTCTCGTTTCATTTTTAGAAATATTTAATAATTAAAGTTAAGTATTATATATTAAAGTCTGTTGTCTTATACTAAACTACATTAAGAAATTATTTTCAATGTGTTTGTACCAACAGGTTGGTGATAGTATTGTTCACAAAGCCAGAGAAACCTTGGAACGAGCTATTAAACTGGTGAATGATACCAAGAAATGGGGTGCTAGGGTTGTATATGGTGATACTGACAGGTAATGAACTTTCTGTTTTGTAGTTGTCTTCTTGCATCTCCTCAGATACTCATTTCAGTGTTTGAAATGGCTTAAGGGTAATCCTTCCTAAAAATAGAGTTCTACCTAAGTTCTTTTCAGTCCTTATGATCTTGTGATTGGAGTTAACACAGGTCCTGATTTACCAGATATGATCTTAAGAGACAGAAAATGTATATGACCTGAGCCACAGAGTGCGAAAATTCCCAAGGCATCCCTCCAGGTAGCCAAGTAGATAGGGATCTGTAAAAACTGCATACACAGGAGTCTAATCTGTTTAAAGAAACAGCTTTTAATGTGAAGAATCCCTCAGATAGCTGCAGCTCTCTGAATTTAAATATATATCTTAAAATAATCAAACTGTTTTTGAACCACAGTTGCCAAAGATGTGAGTGGTTAACTTTTCACTGGGCCCCAAAATCTGTTGACCTTCTTCTATAAACAGTGCAGATTCCAGATACATTTTCCATTTGATTCCAGAGGCTCACAGACTTCCTGAAGCCCATCATCCTGAAGCCCATTCTATCCAAAGGATAGAAATGCCTTTGAATCCTGAATAACCTCAGCCTGCTTGCTTGCTTTGATATTTTTCAGGGCCCAGTTATTTATGTAACATCTTATTTATACGACTTATTAAAATTTTTCTAAAATTTTTCTAGAATATAGGTATTATGCAAATTTCTTAGAGTCTGAAATTTTTTTCATATTGAAGGCTTAGAGTCACAGTGCGATCATTCTAAGAGCACTTGCCTCAGGAGCTCTGATCACTTTACAGTGCAGTGGAGCAAGCAGAGATAATGCTTCTAATCACTAAAAATAGCTTCTAGGTAATCTTTAAACAGCATTTAATCTTCTCCAGTTTTTTAATGCATATACAATCAGCATGATCATATTAATGCTGAATGAGACCTTTCCTCCTATAGCAGCTGTTTCATTATCAGCAGGTGGGGATAGTTTCAAGTTATCCAGGCCCCAGTTATCCATAGTCTCTACTGTTCCCCGTCAAAAGCCACCCCTCACTTTGACTTTGGGTATTTCACTGCTCTGTAAAACCACTTCTGCTGAATAGTCTAGCAAAATAAAATTACTGGAACATAGTTTTTCACCTTGTTAGCAGAGCTCCTCACAAAATATTTAGGGAAGAGGAGAAAGTTAAACTTTAAATTGTTGAGTTTAATTCAGGGTTTAAACACGTCAGTAGTTGACAACACGCACCCAGAAGCGGAAGTTGGCATGATTCTGACTGTAAGATTTTTAGGCATTCAAACAAACCAAAAAACACAGACCTAGAATGTCAGAGCTGGAAGAGGACTTTTTTTTTTTTTTTTTTTGCGGTATGCGGGCCTCTCACTGTTGTGGCCTCTCCCGTTGCGGAGCACAGGCTCCGGACGCGCAGGCTCAGCGGCCATGGCTCATGGGCCCAGCCGCTCTGCGGCATGTGGGATCTTCCCGGACTGGGGCACGAACCCGTGTCCCTTGCATCAGCAGGCGGACTCTCAACCACTGCGCCACCAGGGAAGCCCTGGAAGAGGACTTTTAGGTCAGGAGTTTTCATGACCTAAAAGGGTCGGGAGAAAACCCTAGGGGGCACATTCTCAGATGCTACTTAAGAGCAGATTCCCCTGGAATAAGAAATTTGTCTAAGATTGCCCAACTAGTTAGCAGTGGAGCCATAAATTGGTATCTCTCTACATAAGACATCACAGGTTTTTATTATTCTAATCAAAAGTGTAGGAACTTCCCTGGTAGTCCGGTGGTTAAGACTCTGCACTCCCAATGCAGGGGGCACAGGTTCGATCCCTGGTTGGGGAGCTAAGATCCCATGTGCCACACAGCACGGGATAGATGGATAGATAGATAGAAAGAAAGGGAGGGAGAGAGAGAGAGAGAGAGAGAAAAGAAGAAAAAGAAAGAAAGAAATTATATTTGCAGATTTGCAGTATCTTTTTTTTTTGGCTGCACTGCCCGACTTGTGGGATTTTAGTTCCCCGGCCAGGGATCGAACCCGGGCCCTGGGCGGTGAGAGCGCCGAGTCCTAACCACTGGACCGCCAGGGAATTCCCTGCAGTATCATTAGAGCTTTTGACTACCATTCACCATCTGATTCATTCAACAAATGTTTACTGAAATACACTGTATGAGGGCAGTTCACTCTAGGGCATGCATTCTCAATGGTAATAATACTGCCCAGTAGTGCACAAGTTGGTCCTCGAGGAGCAAAGAAGTACAGTGGGTTTTGGCCCCACAAAGCTCAACCCTACCCAACAACATTTTAATCCTTAGTAATTACTTTCTCTTGTTAAATTTACTTTTAACTTTTTTTGGGGGAGGACAATAATGATAACATACTGAGAAGCACTGCCCTAGGGATAATAAATGTATGCTTGGTGGAGGGAAAGAGTTCTTAACCAAGAGTGAGATCTGGATTCTCTTTCTAGCTGTGCTCCTAGCTGATTGCATGGCCATCAAAAAAGTCGCTTAGGGCTTCCCTGGTGGTGCAGTGGTTGAGAGTCCGCCTGTTGATGCAGGGGACACGGGTTCGTGCCCCGGTCCGGAAGAATCCCACATGCTGCGGAGCGGCTGGGCCCGTGAGCCATGGCCGCTGAACCTGCGTGTCCGGAGCCTGTGCTCCGCAACAGGAGAGGCCGCAACAGTGGGAGGCCCGCGTACTGCAAAAAAAAAAAAAGAAAGTCACTTAGCCTCCCTGAGGCTATCATCAGAATGAAGGAAATCTGATACATGATGAAGAATGACCATTGCCTCCCTCTAGTTTCAGGACTGCTGACTTTATGAATCTTGGAGTCTAGCTAAGGGAGATTGGTTAACAAAGCATCAAAATTACTCTGTTAGAAGGGTGTTTCTCTCTCTAGAGCAGTTATGCATTATTGTCCATTTAGACGGTATAAATGTAAACACCCTGAATATCTTTATATTGTAGTGGTTCAAACAATTCTATATAATAGTGGTTATCGATAATATTTATCCAAAAAATAATAATACTTATCCCACCCTAGTGGGATAGACCTACTCCCATCAGTTATTGAAGCTCTCTGTAGTAGTGATTCTTAGGCAGGGTAGGGAAGGACGTTTGACAACACACATACTGCCGGGGCAGCAGAAGGGCGGTGGGGAACTAGAACAAAAATCTCTTGGGAAATTCATCTGAGTATAATTGAGAAAAGCCTCCTAGGTGATTCTAATATCCTCGCTTAACTCCCCACCCCATGTGAAATGAAAATCACTGCTTTAAATGTGATTTATCAACCAAAGATAAACATTAATTAACTACATTAAACGCACCAGTAACAGACAAATAGAAACTTTTTTTTTTTTTTTGGCTGTGCCACACAGCTTACAGGATCTTAATTCCCGGACCAGGGACTGAACCCACTCCCTTGGCAGTGAAAGCATGGAGTCCTAACCAACTGGACCACGAGGGAATTCCCTAGAAACTTATAAAACAGTCTTTCTCTTTGCAGGCTGGTCACCTACATTCTGTTAAGTGACCCAAAATTTCCATTAATCCTGGTCAGCTCTCTTGAAGCTTAGCTCCAACTAAAACTAGCCAAAACAGCACAGATGAACTCAAGTAAAACCCCTAACACTACTAGGTAAAATCTCAAATATATACCCTATAATAACTTTTAAGATGTAAAGTATGTGTTCCTTTAATTTTTTATCAACTTTATCAAGGTATAATTTTTAACAAAAATGTACATAGTTCAATATACAAAATGTATAGACCCATGTAATCAGCTGCCACCCCAGTCAAGATATAGAAAGTTTCTATCACTGTAGAAAGCTCTGCCATGCTCCTTTGCAGTCAGTCCCTCACTTTCATCCCCTACCCCCAGGCAACCACTTACCTGATTTCTATTACCATAGCTTAGTTCCTCTGTTCTAGAGCTTTATAGAAATGTGTGTAGAAAGACTTCAATTCATTATTGCATCTGAACATTTTAAGCATAATAATCTTTGTTTTTTAAGTTTGGCATTTACATCTAAAGTTAAACATACCCCCTTAGCATGACTCAACAATCCTACTCCTTGGTATTTACCTAAGAGAAATGAAAACTTAGGTCCACACAAAGACTTGATGCACCTCTTCATTGCAGTTTTATTCTTGATAGTCCCAAACTGCAAACAGTCCAAATGTTCATCAGCAGATGAATGGATGAACAAATGTAGCATATCCATACAATGGAGTACTATTCAGCAATAAAAAGGAACCAGTTACTGCTACTTTAGCAACATGGGTGTATCTCAAAAATATGCTGAGTGAAAGAAGCCAGACATAAGTATGTACTGTATATTATATAAAATTCTTGAAAGACAAAACTAATCTATAGTAATTGAAAGCTGGTCATGTGTTGCTGGGAGTGGAGTGGAGAATTATTGCAAAGGAGTACAAGGGAACTTTATGGGGTCATGAAAATGTCCCTATATCTTGATTCCGGTGGTAGTTACACAAATATATTAATTTTCTAGGGCTGTCACAGATTTGGTGGCTTAAGCACAAATTTATTTTCTCACAGTTCTGGAGGTTTGAAGTCCAAGATCAAGGCATTAGCCAGTAGCTGTGGTTTCTCCTGAAGCCTCTCTCCTTGGCTTGCAGGTAGCCACCTCCTCACTTTGTCCTCACATGATCTTTCTTCTGTTCATGTACATTCTTGGTGTTTCTTTGTGTAATTTCCTCTTATAAAGACACCAGATTAGGCTCACCCTAACCACCTAAATTAGAGCGTCATTTTAACTTAATCATTTCTTTAAAGGCCCTATCTCCAAATACAGTCACATTCACAATGGGGGTTAAGGTTTTCAGCGTATGAATTTAAGGGGCACAGTTCAGCCCATAGCAAGCCTATACGTTTGTCAACATTTATGGAACTGTACACTTAGAATGTATTCATTTTATTATATGCAAATTATATCCCAATGAAGTTGATTCTTTGAAAAAGGAAATTTTGTAATCTATTTTTTTTAAAGGCTATACTGGTATAATGAGCATCAGATGGGCCTAGAAAGAAAATATTATAAAAAGCTTTAGGTGGTTCAGAATATAGCCTAGCTTAAAAGTATAATTAGCTATCTAAGGCCTATTTGTTGTGCGTTATGTTAAAATTAATTCAGATTGATAAATTTTTATTTTCAAGGCCTTAAGTAATATTAAATATATACTCCTTAAGCTTTTCAGATCAAACTCTAACACAAGTACTATCTGCAATATTGGCAGAGAAAGAGCTTTTCAAAAAAAACCATCCAAATGAGACTGAAAGTCCAATATAAAAGCATTTAAGAAATAATAAGATTGGTTTATGTGGCTCCAAGAATCTTAAAGTCCATGTTTCAAGATAGTATTCATTTCTACTATTTAATGTCTTTCCACTAAAGTTATAAATGAAGATCAGCTTTATAATCTCTATTCTTTAAGTATATTTATTCGCCATTACTTCTTTTGGTCTCAGATTGTGGTATATACTGAAATGTAAAGTGCTATTACAGTTAGCTGGATTATATTAGGAAAAAATGCCCAGTACTTTTATCAGTTATTTTTTATATTAGATTTTTTTTTTATCCGTATTAGAAATCCTTCCCTCTTGACCTGCATATACTGATGGTGGGATTGTATGTCAGAAATATCTTTCTGGACTTCAGTTTCACATTATCTTTCAAAAAATATTTTTAGTATATACCACTTATCTAGAAATTCCTCTTCTAGGAATTTATTCTAAGGACATAGCTTGCCAAGTTATTATTATATATTAAATATTAGAAAAAAAATTTAATGACTTAGATTTCCAGTGGTAGGGGTTTGGTTAAATTATACTATATCCATACATTGAAATACAGTACAACTGTTAAAATAATGTAAAAGAAGTGACATGGGAAAATGTTCACAATATACCATTAAATGAAAGGAGAAAGTTATCAAACTGTGTGATCTGTGATCCCAAATGAGAAAAGATTTACAGATGTACACAAAAGTCTTCTAGTGTCTTTTCTGAATGGTGAGATTATAAATGGCTGTTTTCTTTGTGCCTTTTTGTGTTTTCTAACTTCTTCAATGAACATATTTTACAAAATATACATGTGTTCTTTTCTAAGTTGGGTGGTTCTGGAAGGAAATTCCCTCCCATATCACAAGTAAATTTTCCATTTCTTTATAGTCATCATCTTTTATTTTGTGACTGACATAATTGTGTGTCATGGAAAGCTGTAAATGTATAGGAATGACCCAAGACCTTCTTGCCAGCTGTGACAGCTGTTCTGTGTGTAGCTAAACTAGAAACATTAGATGTCTTAAAGATCTGTAACAAGATATACCGTGAGCACACAGGAAAGTGTGACAAAACAAGAAAACTCAGGTAGGGAGCAACTTAATAAGGAAGAGTAAGGGGGAAAAAAAGGTTTTCCTTGGTTTTAGAGTATTATCCAGGAAAGTTACTATTGATGAGATTTTTTTTTGTTACAATGCCTTCCTCATTACCCTACTTTATTTTTAATCCTCTTAGTATGTTTGTGCTACTGAAAGGAGCCACTAAGGAGCAGTCTTTTAAGATTGGTCAGGAAATTGCTGAAGCTGTAACTGCTACCAATCCTAAACCAGTGAAATTGAAGTTTGAAAAGGTAAGAGAAATGTAATACTACTAACCACATATAAAATTCACATACCTTCTGTAGATTTCTGACTTTTTCAATACATTTTCAGATTTTGTAATGGTATATGGGTCTGTGAAAGTATTTTTCCCTTATTTTTGTATAATTTTCTCAATTTTTTTTGTAATGTCTTATATAAAGAAATGAAAAGACTATTCCAGTTAACTATCGCTGTGTAACCCCAAACCTAATGGTGTAAAACAAGCACCATTTTATTGAGCTTACAGATTTTTATGGGTCAGGAATTCATGAAGGTTGCAGCTGGGATGGCATGTCTCTGCTCCACAACGTTTAGGTCCTTAGCTGACAGCTAAGGACTGAAATCACCTGAAGCTTGCTCACTCTCATGTCTGGGGGTTGATGCTGGCTGCCATTTGGGACACCAGGTGGGGCTGTGAGCTGGAACACCTACACTTGGCCTTTCCCTGGGACTACTTGTTCTTCCTCACAGCATGATAGCTGAGTTCTAGGAATGAACATCCCAAAGAGAACCAGATGAAAGCCATTTTGCTTTTTATGACCTAGTCTTAAAATCATATAGCATCATAGCCTGTCTAGATTTGAGAGGGAACATAGGTCCCCATCTCTTAATGGGAAAAATGTCAGAGTCACATTGTGAGAAGGCTATGTGGGATAGAAGATATTATTTCTTTGGAGAATGCAGTCTGCCACAGGACCTTCGACTGTTTTCACTTTACTTTGGATATGAAATATGCATTTAGTTCTTTCTGTATAAAACGTACTGAGCTAGGAGAGGTGTGGAATGCAAAGAAGCATGAGACACAGTCCTGCCCTCTAAGAGCCAATAATCTAAAAGGAAGGATTAGAAATGTATGTAAATGATCTTTCATTGTAAACTTAGGAAGCAGTCTCCCTAAGCACTGTAAGAGTGCAAAGAAAAGGTATTGTGTCCTCCTAGGCTGGATGGGGAGACTCCATGTAGGAGGTATACATTGCATTCTGTCTCAGAAAATGGTTAGAATTTCAATAGGCAGCCACGGTGCTGCAGTCATTCTGCACAGAAGAAAGTGGTATATAGAAGGATATGGAGTAGGAAACGCACAACATGGTAATACAGAGTAGCAGGAGAGAAGTCTGGAAAAATAAAGTTAAGACCAGATTATAGAGTGTCTTGAATGCCAAGCTGAAGTGTTTAAACTTTATTCAGGAAAGTTTATCAAACAAAAGCATGACAGACCTTTTTGGGGAGGACTGGCCTCACAGTGGTGTGGAGATGGATTGGAAAGAGGAGAATCTCAAGACAGGATGCCTTTTGCAACCTGTATATCCTGAAGTAGTGAGATAAACTAGCGAAAATAAACAATTCAAGATAAAATGGAAAGAAGGATGGGCAGGAGTTAAAAGTGGTTGATTTAGGAGAGCAGGTGTGGAAAAGATAAAAAAGGGAGAAGAGAATCAAACATGACTCCCAAACGTTTATCATGCACCTACTCTGAAGCAAGAATTGTGCTAGAAGCGATCAGAGAAGACTTGGATACTGTATCTGCCCTGAAGAGTGAGCATTCTAATTGCAGGGAGAGAGGGAAGAAAAATTAGAAAACAGAGCGATGATGAGCGCTATTCTAGAAGTATGTGTGTGATGCTGTGGACACTCAACCTATCTGGCAAAGTGAAGAGCATGTAACACCAGACGTGAAAATTTACCTGAGATAGATCACAGGCCTAAACATAAAAGCAAAAACTGCAAAACTTCTCAAAGAAAACAGACATTTGTTAAGAATCGTGATGCATATGTTCATGAATATCAGTCTGTAGTTTTTTTGGTTTTTTTCTTTTATTGTCTTTGTCTGGTTTGGGGACAGGAAAAAAAATCTGACCTCATAAAATGAGTTGGAAGTGTTTCCTGTTCTACTTTCTGAAAGAAAAAGTGTGTAAAATTTTTTCTTAAATGATTGATAAAATTCATCAGTGAAGCAATCTAGTCCTGAAATTTTATGGCGGGGAAAGGATTTTCAATTACAAATTAAATATCTTTAATATATATTATTCAGGTTTTCTTCTCATGTCAGTTTTAAGACTTGTGATTGTCAAGGAGTTTGTCCATTTCTCCTAAGTTGTCAAATTTATTGGCGTGAACTATTTATACTTCCTTATTGTGATTTTGATATCTGTAAAATCTTTAGTAACATCCCTTTCACTTTTGATAATTTGTTTTTCCATTTTTTTCCCCCTTGATCATTCTAGCTAGTGGTTTATCCATTTACAGAACTTTCTGAAGAACTGTATCATTAATTTCCACTCTTTATTATCTCCTTCCTTACACTTAACTTAGGGTTTAGTTTGCTTCTCTTTTCCTGTCTTAATTTAGAAACTTGAATCATTGATTTTAAACAAAAAATTTTAATATAAGCGTTTAACAGTAACAAATTTCTCTCAAAACACTACTTTAGTTTCAAATTTTGATATCTTGTGCTTTTATTATTATTCATTTACTTCAGTGATAATGACCTGTAGGTTATTTAGAAGTGTGTTAAGTTCCAAATTTTTAAGGATATTCCAGACATCTTTTTGTTATTAATTTTAATTCCACTGTGGTCAAAGAACATAGTCTATATAATTTCAATGCTTTTAAGCTTGTTACAGTTCGTTGTTTGGTCTAGCATATGGTCTCTTAGTGAATGTTCCCATATGACCTTGAAAATCCCTGTGTATTCTGGTTATTGGGTGGAATGTTCTATAATGTCACTTAGGTTAACTGATAGTGTTGTTGAAGCCAACAACAATCTTACTGATTCTCTGTCAATTTCTAGAAGAGAGGTGCTAAAGTCTCCAAGTATAATCATAGATTTGCCTGTTTCCTCCTTTTAGTTCTGCCAGTTTCTATTTCATGCATTTTGAAGTTTTCTTATTAGGTGCATATACATTTATGGTTATGTATCTTCTTGACAAATTGATACTTTTATCTTTGATAATATTCCTTATCTGGAAATCTACTTTTTCTGATATTAATATAGCCACAACAGCTTTGTTTTGATTAGTATTTAACAAGTGTATCTTTTTTATAAACTTTCTATGTCCTTATATTTAAAGTGGATTTCTAGTAGAAAGCATATTGTTGTATCTTTTTGATGGGATCTAATCTGATCATTTCTCCTTTTACAAGTTACATTTTTTACACCAATTTTTACACTTTCTACACCATTTTTACACTTTTTACACCACTTACGTTTAGTGTGATTACTGATACAGCTTTGGGGCAGAGGAAAGGACCAATGTGGAAAAGGGGTGGGGACACACACCCATTCATCCAGGAATTCCAATTCAAGGTATTTATCCTGCAGATTTATCCATGCACGGTTGTTCACTGGAACACTATTTGTAACTCCAAAAGATTGGAAACATCCTAAATAACCCATAGTAGGTAACTGGTTACAAAAATTATTATAGCCTCATAAAGTGGACTGCTATGTAGCTACAAAACAAAATGAGCTTTCTTGTACAGGATGGAATGCTCTCCAAGATAAGTTATTAAATGAAATAAGCAAAGTACAGAGTGATGTGGAAGGTAAGCTACCCTTATGTATATAAGTACATGTACTTAGATAGAATATTTCTGGAAGAATATACAGGAAATCAATAACAGGATGCCTCTGTGGAGGGGAAGGTAGACTTTTCATTGTATATTCTCTTATAACTTTTTAATTTGTACCATATAGTAGGTGTTACTTAAAGTCATTTTTTAAATTGTTTAAAAAGATATGATTGAAGACTTTGAGAGAGCAGTATCAGCTGAGGAAGGAGCAAAATTGATAGTGCAAGTAAAGGAGTGGGTGTGTGGTGAGGAAGTAGAACAACTCACTTTGTGTGTTTTTACCTGCAAGTGTTGTCTCATTTTGTATTCGTTGGGCCCTAAGCCACATTTAGAATTTTTTATAATTGACATCTGGTTAAAGAGAGAAAAAGGCATATAAAAATAAGATATTCATGGTTGGAAAAAAATGGTTATTGATAGATATTTTATTAATTTCATCACAGGTATATTTGCCCTGTGTCTTACAAACAAAAAAGAGGTATGTGGGTTACATGTATGAAACATTGGATCAAAAGGACCCAGTATTTGATGCAAAAGGAATAGAAACAGTCAGAAGAGATTCCTGCCCTGCTGTTTCTAAGGTAAGTTTTATCTATCTTGTTGTCATCTTTAAGAAATAAGTGGCTAGGACTTTCCTGCTGGCACAGTGGTTAAGAATCCGCCTGCCAATGCAGGGGACACGATTCGATCCCTGGTCTGGGAAGATCCCACATACCGCGGAGCAACTAAGCCCATGCGCCACAACTACTGAGCCTGCGTTCTAGAGCCTGAGAGCCACAACTACTGAGCCCACATGCCACAACTACTGAAGCCCATGCTCCCTAGAGCCCATGTGCCACAACTACTGAGCCTGCATGCTCTAGGACCCCGCATGCCGCAACTCCCAAGCCTGCGTGCTGCAACTGCTTTAGCCCATGCACCTAGAGCCCATGCTCTGCAACAAGAGAAGCCACTGCAATGAGAAGCTCGCACACAACGAAGAGTAGCCCCCGTTCGCTGCAACTAGAGAAAAGCCCACGCGCAGCAACGAAGACCCAATGCAGCCAAATAATAATAATTTTAAAAAAGAAATTAAGTGGCTAAAGAATCCGGTACAAATCCTTAAGCACATATCTAGGTGGAGGAACTATATAGCCTATATGACTATGTATAACTATAAGAGGAACTGTATGATTTTTTGAGAACTTCATTTCTAATGAAAACAACTTATTTAAGGCCTTAGTTTCTGACTTCTCCCACACCTTACCTTTTATCACAATTGCTAAAAAACAACACTTGAACTTGATAAAAATTTCCTGCCTAATCACCTAGAGATGATATATGGCAACACCCAAAAGCTATGGAGCAGGATAAAGAAGGGAAACTGAACAAAGAAATTTCATAAGTAATGTAATCCATCCTAGATTAACTGAAATTCTGTTTACTTGGGTTACCAAATACAAGTTAGGGAGATTTCTGAACAATGGTAATATAAATTACCTAAATTTCTCAACCATAGTATCTCATATTTATTTTTTCTTTATTCAGGCCCAGATTCCTTCTATAACAAACCAAAAATAAATGGTATAAATGGAATAGCACTCTATACACTGAGTTTTACGAGAGCATTAAAAGCATAATAGATTGATAGCAACCTATTATGTCACATATAATATTATGTAAATTTGAGATTTTTTTTTTTTTAATACTAGTTTCTGGAAATGATATCCAGTGCATTCTTCCTGTGAGGGAAGAATGGTGCCTTGGCTAAGTTAGCAACTTCTTCTATAAATATGTATGGATTCCAGTACTCAGAATAAGATACAGAGCTTTCACCTGGAACTAATTTAAATTCATTCCACTGCATTAATCTACTGCATGTCAGTCATTTTCTAGTAGAAATACTCCAGCACAGAAAATTCTATCACAGTTAGTATATATTTACTGACACTATAAAAAGGCAAAAAGACTGACTTTATTTCACTGCTTGGTGATGTTTAACTTTATTTCACTGCTTGGTTATGTTTAAACTTCTCTCTGTCCACCTGAATCCAGCCCTTTCTATAATAGAGTTAATACATGAAATGATGTCTGGCTTTTTGTGCCTGGAGTGTTCTTGGCTATTTAAGACAACTTAAATGTTTCGTGTTGCTCATCACACACAGCAAATGTTTCATCTGCATGTCATCCCGATATGATTTTCCTCAAACTACATAATACTCTATTTTTAGAAATCACAAGTTAAATAAAGTCTCCAAAATATTTTCCAGTTTCAATAATTTTTATTATCTAGTCATTGTAAATAGCAGATTGTTCAGACAGATCAGCAAGTTTCAGTAATTAACGTAATTGGAAGTATAACAGCAATGATGAAATATATTGGGGGATATTTTATCCTTATGAGCATATCCATTTTTTTTTAAAGATACTTGAGCGTTCTCTGAAGCTGCTATTTGAAACAAGAGATATAAGTTTAATTAAACAGTATGTTCAACGACAATGTATGAAGCTTCTGGAAGGAAAGGCCAGCATACAAGATTTTATCTTTGCAAAGGAATACAGAGGAAGTGCCTCTTACAAACCTGGCGCGTGTGTGCCAGCCCTGGAACTTACAAGGTAATGATGTGCACAACAGCACAACCCCCAATACCTAGTAAGTGTAGTCCTGGGATTTGGAATGGTTTGGAGTAGATTAAAAGACACCCAGTCTGCAGGCACAGATACACAATTGTCTATTCCCCTGCCCATGTGAAGCCTTACTAAAGTGAGTGGGTGACCCCCATACGTTGCAAGTTCTAAAGAAGAAGAAAGAGCTCCTCTTCTGGTCTTCCCTGCAGAAACTAAATTTAGTGAAATTGTAATCTGATACAGAGCTGGAATTGATTGTTTTTCCCATATCAGAATCACTAGGTGGTCCTTAATTTTCATTTACCAAAGCACTGAGATGGTATCATTCTAGAATCAGATCATCTAATCAGCTAAATTTTATCTTCCATTATTAGATTTACAATAGTTAATTCTTAGGGGATAGAAAACAATTTAAGGTAGTTGATATCTGCCAATTCATATTGTTCTCCATGTAACAGTGATTTACAAAGTAAGTTTTATTAAACTCTCACAGCATATCCACTTGGTGCCAACTAAGTGAAGTGTATACAGTTGTCAAAAAAGTTACTTGAAGGTTCCCCTTGTTGATTTCTCATTGTTTCATTATTGTTTAATTCTCATTTAATTTTCTGGAAAGATGCCTTCCATGACAGTCTTTGAGTGACTATTTTATTTGGATTTAAATAGGAAAATGCTTACTTATGATCGGCGCTCTGAGCCTCGAGTTGGGGAACGAGTGCCATATGTCATCATTTATGGGACCCCTGGAGTACCACTTATCCAGCTGGTAAGGCGCCCAGTGGAAGTCCTGCAGGACCCGACTCTGAGACTGAATGCCACTTACTATATCACCAAGCAAATCCTTCCACCCCTGGCAAGAATCTTCTCACTTATTGGTATTGATGTCTTCAACTGGTATCATGAATTACCAAGGGTAAGCCTACTAAATAGTACCTGTGCTATGACTCTAAAAGAGAGAATTCACTTAAAATTTTCAGTAGAACTAAAGATTTTATTTACATGCTATCAGAGCAAAGCAAATGCTTTATTATCCTATATCAACAAAGGTGCTACATTTTTCTGGTTTAGTTTTCTACAAACACCTTCCCAGCTTCTGTCAGATTGGCCAAATTATAGAAGATTAAATCCAAAACTACATCAATGGTAAACACTTAACTATAACTCAAAGCAGCTAATAAAAATTAAACAAAGGAGGGGCTTCCCTGGTGGCGCAGTGGTTGAGAGTCCACCTGCCGATGCAGGGGATGCGGGTTTGTGCCCCAGTCCGGGAAGATCCCACATGCTGCGGAGCGGCTGGGCCCGTGAGCTATGGCCGCTCAGCCTGCGTGCCCGGAGCCTGTGCTTCGCAACAGGAGAGGCCACAACAGTGAGAGGCCTGCATACCGCAAAAAAAAAAAAAATTGAACAAAGGAGAGCAGAAAATCCCTTCAAAATGGGTGTTTAAGAAATGTATAGGATGTAGTAGCTAGACATAGTCTAAGAAATGTATAGGATGTAGTAGCTAGACATAGTCCTGCAGAAACCAGACTAAGGAAATAATGTTAAAATAGCACTTTACTAAAGTAAAACATGTAATGTGGAATCTTACCAAAGGGAGTTTTGCTTGAACTCTTTTTTTCTTAGTTTACCCATTAGAAGCCTGAAGGAACGATTTGTGGTTCTGTAATAATCTGGGATACATTACTCTAGGAGAGTAGCAGTTGTTATCTGATGTTTAGAATTAGATCTGCTGTCATTTGCTCAGACTATGAAAGGCTGAGGGTATGCAGGAAAACTGATAAAAGTTGATAATTAAATTATTTTTACTTTCTCAGTGAGCACTTAAGGCCTCAAGGAAAAGAATAAGCTGGGAAACTGAGGTTGAAGCTGTGCTTCAGAGAATCTGTGCTGGCCAACATCTGTAATGCTGTGTCCTGGCTCTATGCCACAAAGCTATTACTATTTTTCATTTCATCACCAGCAAGAATGTTAAAACAATGGCATTTATAAAAGGCTGACCTAATAACTTTTATGCAGAGTGACTTATAAGACAGCAAGGGAGTACACCAAGGGTATGATTGTAAGATGATGTTACTTCAGTGTGAAAAAGAGTATCAGAAGACATCTCTGAAACCAGTATTACTTCAAATGAGGAATGATTAGGTAACATGTATCTAATTTCATTTGAAACGTTCCAGGTTTACTTTTGCTTGAATTTTGCACCTTACTGCCTAACAAGTTATTTTTAACCTTCCACTTACCTTGCTGCCATGGCCCAAATTGCGCAGCCTTAAACAGTATCTACTCTTAACCTGGATTTCTTCCTCTGTCCTCTGTGATCTCCACTGCCCCATATGATCTCATACATCTACATGTCTCAACCAGAAAACTGAGTGACAGGGATTTCCCTGGTGGCACAGTGGTTGAGAATCCGCCTGCCAATGCACGGGACATGGGTTTGATCCCTGGTCCGGGAAGATCCCACACGCTGCGGAGCAACCAAGCCCATGCACCAGAACTACTGAAGCCTAAGCACCTAGAGCCTGTGCTCCACAACAAGAGAAGCCACCGCAGTAAGAAGCCCACGCACTGCAACGAAGAGTAGCCCCCGCTCACCACAACTAGAGAAAGCCCGTGCACAGCAACAAAGACCCAACGCAGCCAAAAATAAATAAATTAAAAAAAAAAAAAAGTGACAGGAGACTATTTTTCTTTTTTATTGAAGTATAATTGACATACAATCTGGTATTAGTTTCAAGTGTATGACATAGTGGTTTGACATTTATGTACATTATGAGATGATCACCATGATAAAGTCTAGTTATCTGTTACCATTTAAATTTATTATAATATTATTGACTATATTTCCTATTCTGTATATTATATCCCAATGACTTACTTACTTATTTTATAACTGGAAGTTTGTGCCTCTTGAGACTTTTTTTTTCCCAAAAAACGAAAACAAAACAATATTATCTGATGATATTAAAGTGTAAAGGAACGACTTTGTTCTTTTCTATAGCCCCATTGTCTAGACCAGTGCCTGACATATAGTAGCTATTCAGTATTTGTTGAACAAATGAAATAATGCCTTAGTAAACCTGTAATTAGCATGAGAATAGCCACTCTGCTATGAAGCTGGCTCAGACTTATTTCTGAATTGATGTTTTTCTGAACTGTTGTTTTTATAGATCCAGAAAGCCACCAGCTCCTCTCGAAGTGAACCTGAAGGGCGGAAAGGCACTATCTCACAATATTTTACTACCTTACACTGCCCTGTGTGTGATGACCTGACTCAGCACGGCATCTGTAGTAACTGTCGCAGCCAACCTCAGCATGTTGCAGTCATCCTCAACCAAGAAATTCGAGAGTTGGAACGTCAGCAGGAGCAACTTGTAAAGGTACAACCTTGTTCAAAAGACCCAGAATCCCAAGCAATCTGATTCTTCAGGGAAATGTAGTCAACTCTTGAGGGAGGTGTAGTGTAAGGTGTGAAACTCTGGTGTGAAAGTGGAATAAGGATTCTAAGTTAATAAACTTCCTAAAAATATCATAATTGAACTAAACTATTAAAAATGGCTAAATTTGTTTTATAATTTAGTTTTTGTTTTTATAGAATAGTGTATTATGTTTGTTAGAACCATAGAACTACAATGTCGAGCCACCCAATTTCTTTTATAATAGTATTTCTAAAAAAGAAAGAAAAGTACTAATTGCTTTGTCTACCATATCTACTTACATTCTCATAAAAATCTGGTTTTCCTAGAGAATTGCTAGTAAACTTGGAAGGTTTGTAATTCTGAGAGTCAAGATAGAAAATTAACAGTTAACATGATTTAATCTTCCTATCTGCCAGAGGCTGGCTGTTCTAGGCCCTCTTACAGATGAGTAAACTGACACAGAGGGATTAAGTAATTTGCCCCATGTTCCACTGGTAATAAGCAGCCGAGATGGGATACAGACATAAAATGCAGAGATAATTTTTCAAATGTGGAATTCCAGCAGAAATAAACAATAGAAATCTCTTGAAATATGTTAGAAAATTAAATCTAAAGGAAAAAATATTATAGCACATTTTTTTAAAGTAGTATATTTCTTAAAGGACTGATTATATCTTCTTATAGCATCATGTTTCAAGTTACAATTTTAGCTTTCAGGCGAGAGAATAACAATTTTGAGGTGGAGTTTGTTTGTTTTGTCTTTAGAAGACCAATATATAAGGTTATTGGAGTGTTTTAAAACCAACCAAATAATTGAAAGGCAGTGTGATATATTGGAAAATGAATCAAGCTGATAGTAAGAACATCAGGATTCCAGTCTGGACTTCATAGTACTGGCCATGTCCTCTGGCCCCAGTTTTCTCAGAATGTGGGTTGATGCTCTTTCCTAGGTCCTATCTAGCTCTATCATTGTGAATTCTCCTAAACGACCACTCCTGGCAGCTCGTCTGTTCATATGCCTAATGTAATCCAACCACCTATGTAAAGGCCAGGTTCTACACCATGCCCCTCAAGGTAAAAAGGCTTTTGAACCAAGTCAGAGTATCCACAACCTCCTAGGAGGACAACCTAGCTGCCACACAGTTGAAAAGGGAGAGAAACCATCTCGAGAGACTAGGCTTTTAGAATAGAAGGATGATTAAGGACTGGTAAAGTAGACACTGTTTCCTCTGCACCATTCTAGCTGCTATTCTGCACTGGCAGAAAACTCTTAAGTTGTATAGTGTATAGCCAGTCATCCAGAATGCATTAAACAGATTTCATTAAGGACAGTAAGATCTCAAGGTATGATTATTTTGATGCAACCACAGAAGCCTAGCTTACTGAAATGATAAAGTGGCTTTTCCCTCTCCTAAATAGTTAAGTACGCTCACTTTCTCCTTCCCTTATGTTACCATCCTAGTCCAACCACCATTATCTCTCCCCAGACTCCTGCAACAGCCTCCTACCCTGATCCCCCGCCATCCTGTCCATTCTCAACACTAGCTTGAGCTTCCCCACCGAAGAGAAAGTGAGCCCAGTGAGGGCAGAGGCCCTGCCTTTCCCTTGCTGAGTTGGCTGTGCCTAGCACGGAGTCCAGCCCATGGTGGGTCGTACACATGTATTAAATGAAGAAACAGCTTCTTGCTGAATGCACAGTTAAAGCAGCAGTAGGTCACTGGAGTGATTGCCAACCAATTTGCAGCCACTCTGTCCCAGTTTTTGTACCACTTTGTACTAGTGGTTCTGGTTAGTACAACCACTAGTCACTGGGTGACCCCAGCTTCTGTTTTTTTTAGGTTACTACCCCAATGGCAGCAACCAGCCCTCATAGAAAATTCCCTAGTTGGCGTCTAGTACAAGGTGCAAACATGGGCAGGACCTCCAGAGCGTCCACTGACGTCAGAGGCTGTGAGTGGCCTCTTCCCTGGACCTTACTGTCTTCTGTCCCCAGCAACATGCACTACGCTAGTTGGTGCCATCAATTTAACCACAACCTTCCTTCAATATTAGGTCTTATTTCTTATAAAAATGCAGTTTTAAAAGTAACGCTGTTTAAAATAAGGATGGTTCATCATCTTTAAAGAGATATTTTAACTTTAGGATTGTTTTTTTCCTAAGAGGATTAAAATGTGTGTCTCCTGTGCACTAAATAATCTGTAGGAATTTTCATAAAGCAGAAATTACAGGAGATAAAATGAGAAATTGTCAGAAACATTAGTAATAGATTTGATACACCTCTCAGCCCAAGACCAGTCAAGTGATCAGAAATCAGTACAATTATTAAAGATCTACACAACATTTTAAGATAGACCTTATCCAACATTAGAGACTACACCTTCTTTTCAAGTGTTTATGGAATGTTAAAAAATTGAACATATTTTAGTCTATAAAGAAAACCTTAATAAACTTCAGAAAGTTGAAATATTACAAGCATTTTATCAATACAATTCTATAAAGCTAGTAAGTTAATTATAAACTCAGAAAACAAAATGATCCTTCTACTTGGAAATTTTAACACTCCCTGTTAAACAAACAACACATATAAATTCTAGACAACCATAGCAGATCTCAAAGAAAATTCAAACACTTTTAATAATAAACATTAAAAAATGAACTTAAGCATCTGACTGAAAATTTTTTAAAAAACAAGAAAGTAAGCCAAAGGATAGCAAAAAGAATCAATAAATATTAAAGCATTTTTGTTTTACGTTTGCTAAAATGTAAGTTTCCAGGTTGTGGTGTTTAAAGTTTTAAACGTAAGCTGCTCGGGGTTTAAATCACCAGTAAAGGATCTTGAAACTAAACATGGAGTTAAATTTAGTGAGGCAAGTAATTCCATCCTGGTTTATTTATCAGGCAAGCACAGCAAGTGCATAAATATTTATCAGTTTGTCCTGGCACCTGAACGTAGCTGCAGTACATAGAGCTGCAGTGCAGACATTCCGTATTTGGGAGTAGGTTTGAATCTCTTGGCAGAGATCTAATTAGTGAAAGTCTTCAAAGTAGAACAGCAGCACACTTACTCTTAAAGAGAGCATGCTGAAGCACAGGGCTCTCAGTAGTTTGCTTGTGGCAGTATCATAATACTGGTACAGTAACCAGCGTGCTCAGAAAAATGGGCCTTTCAATTGACTGGAAGATACTGGCGCAAAGAACAAAAATCTTTTGCCCTGTGAGACCTCTAAAACAGAAGCTGTTAGATACAGATCAGAGAATTAAGTAGAGCAGATCTGATTTCTCTCGTAAAAGATTAGTATGGTAGCTGCTATTTGCTATCCCTTTTTTTAATCACTTGGATACGCTATTCACATAAAAAATCAGCATATATTTTCTTGACCCTTGGGGCCCTCACTAGTAGCCTTTAACATTTTTCATGTTTTATCAATTTTTTAAACTGTATGTATAACTTCAGACTTTACATATTAAAATCTGATCACTGGGTAAAATATTATAATGCTTCTCTTTAAAAATTGCCTTATGATTTATTATTTTCCTTTAGATGAGATCTCATTATACATTAGAATCACCTGAGAACCCTAAAATGTACAGATTCTTAGGCTCTTATGCCCAGAGATCCTGATTCATTGGTCTGGGATGGGGCTGAGGCATTAGTCTATTTTTAGGCTCATGTATGTAGCCAGGGTTGAAACTACTGGTCTGCACTACTACTTTCAAATTCACATGCTTTGATTTTTTTTTTTCCATACTGGCATTTTCTCTTCTGAAATAAGAAAGTGGGTAACATTTTTATGATTGGCATACAAAATGTTTAATATGAGTAACTTGAAAAAATAGTGTACATAAGCGCATTTAAGAGACAGTCTTTGAATGGTAATTGGGTAGCCTATTATGTGTATGTTAATATAATAGGATTCTACCATAAATGAAAGTTGATCTTTGGGATGAAATGAATCCTTAGGGAATTTTGTGCTCTGTGGTTTGTGAAATAATATCCTTTAGAAATGTGTCAACTTAGGGTTGGCTATGCTTCAAAGAGATGAAAATTAATGAAACTTTCTGTAATATGTGCCATATGTCTGCCTGTAATCTGTGGTGGGTCATAAAGGAGGGATTATAAAAGTTTGTTGTTTATACATCTAGATAGAAACTTTCCTATCATTTGATGTACTCCTCTTGTACTTTCAGATATGCAAGAACTGTACAGGTTGCCTTGATCGACATATCCCGTGTGTTTCTCTGAACTGCCCAGTACTTTACAAACTCTCCCGAGTAAATAGAGAATTATCCAAGGCACCATATCTCCGGCAATTACTAGACCAGTTTTAAATTGTCAATATCACAGAATTCCAGGTGCTATTTTTTTCAGTGTTTACCACTAAACTGTTGTGCATGGTGCTTTTTCAACTTTCATCGAGTCAAGTATGTTCATTGTCTGTCTATTATCTGAAGACTATGAAGACTTTTATGCTGAGTTAAAAATTGTACTTGTTGATCTCTGAATAGCTCACTTCTTACAGTGTACAAACCCCTCATCCTTTTGCCTTTTCAACATTGTTTTATAATGCAGGTGTCGAATTTGCTACGGTATGCATAACATCTTGTAAATCCATTTGAGTAGATCATGTTTACTTCCCTGTGGAAGGAGCACTGAAAACCTCTTTAAAAAACATTCGTGTTTTCCTTGACCTGTCTGTATCAAGACGTGTTATATCCATTCACTTCATAATTTTGACTGCGAAATATTTTGTAAATACACTTTTTTACTTTTCAAACTAAGTAAAATAATGTGCAATGAATTTTATACAAATGATTTTCAAGTTGTTTGGTATATTTCCTCTAGGTTTTGCTTGACTCAGAGTAGAGCTGTTATTTTGATCAAACTGTGCAAACAATAGTACCATGTGTAGCATTTTGAAACATTATTTTCTAAAACCGCTGTCTTGCTTTAGCTATTAATGGGGCATTGTGAGGAACTGTGCAAAGACTTTTTTGTTACAAACCTGTGGGCCTGTTGCAATACTTTAAAAATAAAAAATTTTATTCCATTTTTGCTTGTTTTGTATAGACATTTCTATTGCTTCTAAATATGCTTAAAATATTTTCTTTCCTTATGTACTGTACAGTTAATCTTATTTGCCATCATCTTGAACACAAAATGTGTATTTAGAATATTTGTATAACTGTATAAAATAAAAAAGGAATTATGTGGTCAGTGCATTGTTTTCTAAACTGGAAATCATTGTTTTAAAAGTTAATAATGGAAACCATATTAAAACTGAATAAACTACGAAATACAGCAGTGTGGTTTTATCTTGCTATAAATAGAATGAACTTCTGTTTTATAAGCCTACATTAGTTACATCCTCCCTACCCTCTCTGAATTTTAATGAGGTAAATTTAACTCGTTATATACTAATTGATGTTGCAATTCCCTAACCAAAACTTTAAGATTTTTTTTTAAACGGGAGCAAGTAGTCTAGGAAACGTTTAGCTCTCATCCATGTTCATATTCATTTAGATAATACTTAATTTTGAAGCCAAGACTTCCCAACGGGAAAGCAAAAATTTTCTTAGTACTTTTTAAAAACTTAATGCCAGGACTTCCTTGGTGGCACAGTAGTTAAGAATCTGCCTGCCAAAGCAGGAGACACAGGTTCGAGCCCTCGTCCGGGAAGATCCCACATGCTACGGAGCAACTAAACCTGCGTGCCACAACTACTGAAGCCCATGCACCTAGAGCCTGTGCTCCGCAACAAGAGAAGCCACCACAATGAGAAGCCCACACACAGCAACTAGAGAAAGCCTGCACACAGCAATGAAGACTCAACGCAGCCAAAAATAAATATTTATATTTTAAAAAAATTTAATGCCAATATTTTCAATAGAAAAAAATTAACTTTAAGATAGAAAGCTCATCTGGTTATGCGCCAGAAGTAGGTCTAGGTACTGCCGAATTCAGTACTTCCAAATATTGGGATTTGTTTTCTGAAAATTATATGGTAAATATGTAATCAAAGAGATATAAATCATGGCTGCACATTATTTCTCCTAAGCCCTGTGGAGACACCATAAATCGGCACTTCTGTGGATCTTTTTTTGTTTGGGAGTCTAGAGCTAGTCCTTAGAATTAGGATTTTCTTACCCTTGCATGGGTGGCCATTGATGAACTTATCTATTACTTTCCCTTTTCTAAGTTCTGTGTTATCAGGACTTCCACTTATATTATCTTTCTCATCAATGTAGCTAGACACAATATTCTCAACAGAATAATCATTCTTAACCTCTTTATAATTGGACATAGCCAAACTAGCAAATGGTTATTCAATACTAGTGCCCAAAACAAGCTCAAAACTAGTTTTAAGCACTTAGCATATCTCTGGTTCCCTTTTGTGCATGGAAATGCCTCCCTTCTAACTCTGTCCTCAGAGTCTGTAGCCTAATGCCTTTTAATGAGATGCATCTGCTGTTTCAGTAACTGTCACCAGTGAGGGTGCTGAAACATGGACCTATTTTACCAAAAAATATTTTATAAGAAGCTTCAGTATACTTTCATAATTATTTCCCCTCCCTTTTAGAACAGCTATTAATAAAGTTTTGTGTTTCACCCAGACTAGAAAAAAAAAAAAAAGTTCATTTTCTGAGTAATGCTAAAGAAATAATCTGATTAAACATTCCCTTAAGGTTAAAACATCATTTTCTCTCATTCTGACCACTTCCCACCAACGTTTTTCCCTAGGTGTGAAGTATTAACAAAAACTACTTACAACTCTAGCTCCCCTCTTCACTCCCACAGAGGTCCCAGTCAACAGTGGAAAAAAGGCAAATGCTGAGCCATGTGATACTAATTCTACATGAACTTCAATTTTCTAATAGTGTCTGTGAAGAAGGCCAAAACATTGGGGAAAAACATTAAAATGTGAACAGAAGAGCAGTTATAAAGAATTCTTAGAGGAGGTAGTCCTGTGAGGGCTGGAGAGTTTGTAGACTGTATTCAGCCCTGCCAATTGTCACAGGGCATGCCCTCACTAGTCTCAGAAGAAGCACGTTCCCTGCCATCAAGAATGCTGCCCTTCCAGAGCTGTATTTTATACTAGTAGAATCTTGTTGCTGAATAATCTTCACCTTTCCATCTACTCGCCGTTGTTTTCATAATAGCTGAAGCACAGGGGGCTTCCCTGGTGGCGCAGTGGTTAAGAATCTGCCTGCCAATGCAGGGGACACGGGTTCGAGCCCTGGTCCAGGACGATCCCACATGCCACGGAGCAACTGAGCCTATGCGCCACAACTACTGAGCCTGCGCTGTAGAGCCCGCGAGCCACAGCTTCTGAAGCCCATGAGCCTAGAGCCCGTGCTCAGCAACAAGAGAAGCCACCACAATGAGAAGCCCACGCACCACGACGAAGATTAGCCCCTGCTCGCCGCAACTAGAGAAAACCCGTGCGCAGCAACGAAGACCCAACATAGCCAAAAATAATAAATTTATTTTTAAAAAATAGCTGAGCACATGGATATTCCTTAAACACCTATCAGATAAGATTTAAATTGATTTCTCAGCTTGAGAATGGTATTTCTTAAAATACACATTTGATTTTATCAAGTAAAAATAAACCTGCTATAAATGACATTGCTAGCACTCTGCCAAGAAAAGGGGGAAAAGAAGGGAAAGCAGCAGCGCGCAAGCAGCTATTTTCAGGCTGGATATGTCCTGATCTCTCTCAATGAGACCTGCACCTCTTGGGAGGACAGTCTGCCAATTGCACTCTACTCGTTGTCACCCCCCTAAATACCCATCTCTCCCCTGATGTGAGGAGACATGTTACCTTTAAACATTTTTGGTTTTATAAAAGTGAATGAATTCTGATACCATTAAATGCTCTGGAGTTCTGCTTAGTAAGTAGCTTTATATAAGAAAATAGTCATGGATTGTTTCTAGCATTTGGGATCTGAGGAGGAAGTCATAAGATACAGCACTAAACCCACAGCATCTGTCTCATTTCCTCACCCTCATAACTCTGTTTTGTCACTTTGGCCAGCTCCAAGAGTGGCTTACAAAGAAAAATATCTTGTAGAGGAACTTTCAGATTTGTAAAATCAGGTTTCCGTATATATGTGGGGAGAAAATGTGACCAGGGAAACAAATCAAAATACCATCTTAGTGCCTGGGAGTCTCTTACTGACTTCTTGTTGGAGGGAAGGACAGGGAGGTTGGGGGTAAATAATAGGTTAAGAGTAAGGAAACCCTGTGCCCTGGGGTTTCATATGATTGTTCATGGTAATGCAGCCCTTTGGAAAAGCAACTAATTTGGTCACAGATTACTAAGAAGTTTAAAAATAGTCATATTCTTTGAAAACTGAGGATAATGCCACCTGCCCTAATAGAGGCTTTATGAATGGGAATGTGGCCAATGCAAAATAGTTACACAAAGTATTAGTCATTCAGTAAATATTTAATGAGCATTTAAGATATGCCCCGCATTTTGCTCATCCAGAGAAACCAAGGTAATCCCCTGTCCTCATGTATATCACAGTCTATTAGTAAAGACAGATAATTGACATTGGTTTCAAGATGATATAGATTTTTTGCCTCTTCCTCCTCCATCAGATAAACCCCAAAATAAAAAAGAGAATGCCAGAATTGATCACTGTTAGAGGACTCCAGGAAGGCTTAGCAATGTAAGACCCCAGGTGGGAACTGAATATTTAAAGGAGCAGTTAGTCTAGTAGGCCAGCACTAGCCCCAGGACCAGGCTTCACCCACTAGTGGGCAGGCACCAGCCCTGCCTGGGGTCTCCTGGACCCTGACTCTGCTGACCCCTGAGACAGCACTAGCCCCAGGGCCCCCTGGGGTTCCACAGCCAGCCACCTCATGACCCAACCCTGGCAACTAGCAGGCAGTAGCCTGTGCACAAGGCAGGGCCTGGCAACCAACTGGACCAGGGGCCAACCAAGCCTACTAGACTGCTCACACCAGTCAGCCTGCCACAACAGAAGGAGCCACACAGCCAACAGAGGAGGCATCCCTAGAGCATACAGATCTGGTGATGAGAGGGGAGTACACTGCTGGGATACACAGGACATCTCCTGCAAAAGGCCACTTCTCCAAGGTCAGGAAATGAAACCAACCTACCAGACACATAGAAATTTAAGTTAGGGAAAATGAGGTGATAGAGGAACATATTTCAAATGAAGGAACAAGATAAACTCCAGAAGAAGAACTAAGTGAAGTGGATACAGGCAGTCTATCCAAGAAAGAATTCAGGGTAATAATCATAAAGATGATCAAAGAACTTGGGAGAAGAATGGATGCACAGAGCAAGAAGTTAAAAGTTTACAACAAAGAGTTAGAAAATATAAAGAACTACCTACCAGAGATGAAGAATACAATAACTAAAATGAAAAACACTAGTAGGAATCAACAGTAGATCAAATGACACAGAGGAATGAATCAGCTAGCTGACAGAGTAGTGGAAATCACTGATGCTGAACAGAAAAAAGAAAAAATAATTAAAAGAAATGAGAACAGTTTAAGAGACCTCTGGGACAACATTACGTGGCACTAATATTCACATTATAGGGAGATTCCAGAGGGAGAACAGAGAGAGAAAGAAGCTGAGAAAAAATTTGAAGACACAACAGCTGAAAACTTGCCTAACCTGGGAAAGGAAAAAGACATTCAAGTCTGGGAAGCACAGAGAGTCCCAAACAGAATTAACCCAAAGAGAACCACACCAAGACACACTGCAATTAAAAACGGCAAAAATTAAAGATAAAGAGAGAATATTAAAAGCAGAAAGGGAAAAGCAAGAAGTTAATACCGGGAACTCCCATAACGCTATCAGCTGGCTTTTCAGCAAAAACTCTGCAGGCCAGAAGGGAGTGGCATGATATATTTAAAGTGACGAAAGGGAAAAGCCTACAACCAAGAATACCCAGCAAGGCTCTTGTTCAGATTTGATGGATAAATCAAAAGTTTTATAGACAAGCAAAAGCTAAAAGAGTTCAGCACCACCACACCAGCACTACAAGAAATATTAAAGGAACTTCTCTAAGCAAAAAGAAATGACCACAACTAAAAACTTGGAACTTATGAAAGGAAAAGGCTCATCAGTAAAGCCAAATATACAGTAAAGGTAGTAAATCATCGACATACAAAGCACTAGGAAGGTTACATTACAAAAGTAAAATCATCTATATCCACAATGAGCAGTTAAGGGATGCACAAAATAATTAGATGTAAAATAATGACATCAAAAACAATAACTGTGAGAGTACAAATGCATGGTTGTTAAAACACATTTCAAATTAAGAGATAAGCAACTTAAAACAATCGTACACATATACATACTCTCTCTCTCTCTCTCTCTCTCTCTCTCTCTCTCACATACACACACACACACCCCTACCTCATGGTAACCACAAACCAAAAAAATCTATAAAAGATACACAAAACAGAGAAAGGAATTAAAATCTAACACTAAAGACAGTCATCAAATCACAAGAGAACAAAAGAAGAAAGAAAAATAAAGACCTACAAAAACAACCCCAAAACAATGAACAAAATAGCAATAAGAACATAATCAATAATCATCATAAATGTAAATTGACTAAATGCCCCAATCAAAAGACACAGAGTGGCTAAATGGATACAAAAACAAGACCTGTATATGCTGCCTACAAAAGATTCACTTCTTATCTTAAAGACACACGAAGACTGTAAGTGAGGGGATAGAAAAAGGTGTTCTATGCAAATGGAAATCAAAAAAAGCCTGAATAACAATATCTATATCAGAAAAAATAGACTTTAAAACAGACTTCTACAAGAGACAAAGAAGGACTTTACATGTGATCAAGGGATCAATTCAAGAAGATATAACAATTGTAAATATATATACACCCACAACTTCCCTGGTGGCACAGTAGTTAAGAATCCGCCTGCCGGGCTTCCCTGGTGGCGCAGTGGTTGGGAGTCCGCCTGCCGATGCAGGGGATGCGGGTTTGTGCCCCGGTCTGGGAGGATCCCACATGCCGTGGAGCGGCTGGGCCCGTGAGCCATGGCCGCTGAGCCTGTGTGTCCGGAGCCTGTGCTCCGCAGCAGGAGAGGCCACAGCAGTGGGAGGCCCAGGTACCACAAAAAAAAAAAAAAAGAATCCGCCTGCCAATGCAGGCAACACGGATTCAAGCCCTGGTCTAGGAAGATCCCACATGCTGCAGAGCAACTAAGCCCATGGGCCACAACTACTAAGCCTGCGCTCTAGAGCCTGTGAGCCACAACTAGTGAAGGCTGCACGCCCTACAACCTGTGTGCCGCTACTACTGAGCCCACGCACCGCAACTACTGAAGCCCGTGTGCCTAGAGCCCACGCAATGCAACAAGAGAAGCCACCACAATGAGAAGCCCATGCACCACAACGAAGAGTAGCCCCTGCTCACTGCAACTAAAGAAAAGCCCGCACAGAGCAACAAAGACCCAACACAGTCAAAAAATAAATTTATTTTAAAAAATATATATATATACACCCAACATAGGAGCACTTAAATACATAAAGCAAATATTAATGGACATAAGGGGAGAAATTGACAGTAACGCAATAGTAGTAGGGGACTTTAATACCCCCACTTACATCAATGAACAGATCATCCAGACAAAAAATCACTAAGGAAACATTGGCCTCAAATGACACATTATATCAGGAACACTTAGCAGATACAGATAGAAGATTCCATCCAAAAGCAGCAGACTACACATTCTTTTCAAATGCACACATGGAACATTCTCCAGGACAGATCACATGCTAGGCCACAGAACAAACCTTACTAAATTTGAGAAAACTGAAATCATATCAAGGATTTTTTGTGACCACAACACTATGAGACTAAAAAAACAACTACAAGAAAAAAACTACAAAAAAAACACAAATAGGCGGAGGCTAAACAATATGCTACTAAACAACTAATGAATCACTGAAGAAATCAAACAGGAAATAGAAAAATACGTGGAGATAAATGAAAACAAAAACAAAACGATCCAAAATCTATGGGACACAGCAAAAGCAGTTCAAAAAGAGAAGTTTACAGCAATACAAGCTTACCTAAGGAAACAAGAAAAATCTCAAATAAACAGCCTAAACTTACACCTAAAGAAACTAGAAAAAGAATACCCAAAATTGATAGAAGAAAAGAAAGCATAAAGATCAGAGCAGAAATAAATGAAATAGAGACTACAAAACAATAGAAAAAAATCAATGAAACTAAAAGCTGAAACTAAGGGCCTACTGTATAGCATAGGGAACTCTGCTCAATATTCTGTAATAACCTAAATGGGAAAAGAACTTGAAAAAGAATGGATACATGTATATGTATAACTGAAACACTTTGCTGTACACCTGAAACTAACACAGCATTGTTATCAACTATACTCCAACATAAAATAAAAAAATTTTTAAAAGAAAGAAATGAAATAGAGACTAAAAAAAAATAGAAAAAAAAATCAATGAAACTAAGAGCTGGTTCTTTGAAAAGGCAAACAAAAGTAATAAACTTTTAGCCACACTCATCAAGAAAAAAAAGAGAGAGGGCCCAAATCAATAAAATCAGAAATGAAAAAGGAGATGTTACAATGGACATCACAGAAAGACAAAGGATCGCTAAGAGACTACTACAAACAACTATATGCCAAAAAAATGGGCAACCTACAATAAATGGACAAATTCCTAGAAACAAATAATCTCCCAACAGTGAACCACCAGGAAGAAACAGAAAATACTGAACAAATTACCACTAACAAAACTGAATCAGTAATTTAACAAAAAAACAAAAACCCTACAAACACAAGTTCAGGACCAGATGGCTTCACTGGTGAATTCTACCAAACATGTAGAGAAGAGTTAATACCTACCCTTCTCATACTATTCCAAAAAATTTCAGAGGAAGGGGTGCTTTCGAACTCATTCTATTAGGCTACCATCACCCTGATAGCAAAACCAGACAAAGATATCACACAAAAAGAAAATTACAGGCTAATGTCAATGATAAAAAAAATGCAAAAATCCTCAACAAAATTTGAGCAAACTGAATTCAACAATACATTAAAATGATTATACACCACGACAAGTGGGATTTATCCCAGAGACGCAAGGATTTTTCAATATCCGCAAATCAATCAGTGTGATAAACCATATCAACAAATTGAAGGATAAAAACCATATGATCGGGACTTCCCTGGCAGTCCAGTGGTTAAAACTTCGCCTTCCAATGCAGGGGGTATGGGTTCGATCCCTGGTCAGGTAGCTAAGATCCCACATGCCTCATGGCCAAAAAACCAAAACATAAAAAAAAACAATATTGTAACAAAATAAGCAATACTGTAACAAATTCAATAAAGACTTTAAAAATGTTCATATCAAAAACAAAAAAATTTTTTTAAAAAACCCAAAACACCATATGATCATCTCAACAGATGCAGAAAAAGCTTCTGACAAAATTCAACACCCAATTATGATTAAAAAAAAAAAAAACCCTCCAGAAAGAGGGCATAGAGGGAACATACCTCAACATAATAAAGGCCAGATATGACAAATCTACAGCCAGCATCATATTCAACGGGAAAAAGTTGAAAGCAATTTCCTCTAAGATCAGTAACAGGACAAGGATGTCCAGTCTTGCCACTTTTATTCAACATAGTTTTGGAAGTCCTAACCACAGCAGAGAAGAGAAAGAAATAAAAGGAATCCAAATTGGAAAAGAAGAAGTAAAACTGTCACTGTGTGCAGATGACACAATACTATACACAGAAAATCCTAAAGACACTACCAGAAAACTACTAGAGCTCATCAATGAATCTGGTAAAGTTGCAGGATACAAAACTAATACACAGAAATCTGTTGCATTTCTATACACTAACAATGAAAGATCAGAAACAGAAATTCAAGAAACAACCCCATTTACCATCACAGCAAAAAGAATAAGACACCTAGGAATAAACCTACCTAAGGAGGCAAAAGACCTGTACTCCAAAAACTGTAAGATGCTGATGAAAGAAACTGAAGATGACATGAACAGATGGAAAGATATACCATGTTCTTGGATTGGAAGAATCAATAGTGTCAAAACGACTATACTTCCCAAGGCAATCTAATTCAATGCAATCCCTATCAAATTACCAATGGCATTTTTCAAAGAACTAGAACAAAAAAAATTTTTATTTGTATGGAGACACAAAAGGCCCCAAATAGCCAAAGCAATCCTGAGAAAGAAAAACAGAGCTGGAGAAATCAGGCTCCCTGACTTCAGACTCTACTACAAAGCTATAGTCATCAAAACAGTATGGTACTGGCACAAAAACAGAAATCGATCAACAGAACAGGGCAGAAAGCCCAGAAATAAACCCATGCACCTATGGTCAATTAATCTATGACAAAGTAGGCAAGACTATACAATGGAGGAAAGACATACTCTTCAATGAATGGTGCTGGGAAAACTGGACAGCTACATGTAAAAAAATGACATTAGAACACTCTTTAACACCATACACAAAAATAAACTCAAAACGAATTAAAGACCTAAATGTAAGACTGGATACTATAAAACTCTTAGAGGAAAACATAGGCAGAACACTCTGACATAAATCACAGCAATATCTTTTTTGATCTGTCTCCCAGAGTAATGGAAATAAAAACAAATGGGGCCTAATTAAACTCAAAAGCTTTTGCACAGCAAAATAAACCATAAACAAAATCAAAAGACAACACACAGAATGGGAGAAAATATTTGCAAGCAATGTAACCAACAAGGGATTAATCTCCAAAATTTACAAAGAGCTCATGTGGCTTAATATCATAAAAACAAACAATCCAATCAAAAAATGGGCAGAAGACCTAAATAGACATTTCTCCAAAGAAGACATACAGATGACCAAGAGGTGAATGAAAAGATGTTCAACATCACTAATTATAAGAAAAATGCAAATCAAAACTACAATGAGATACCACCTCACACTGGTTAGAATGGCCATCATCAAAAAATCTACAAACAAAAAATGCTGGAGAGGGTGTGGAGAAAAGAGAACTCTCCTATACTGTTGGTGGGAATGTAAATTGGTACAGCCACTATGGAGAACAGTATGGAGGTTCCTTGAAAAACTAAAAATAGAGCTACCATATGATTCTGCAATCCCACTCCTAGGCATATATCCAGAGAAAAACATGGTCTGAAAGGATACATGCACCCCAGTGTTCACTGCAGCACTGTTTACAATAGCCAAGACAAGGAAACAACCTAAACGTCCATCGACAGAGGAATGGATAAAGATGATGTGGTATATATATACAATGGAATATTACTCAGCCATTAAAAAGAATGAAATAATGCCATTTGCAGCAACATGGATGGACCTAGAGATCGTCATACTGAGTGAAGTAAGTCAGACAAATATCATGTGATATTGCTTATATGAGGAATCTAGAAAACAATGATACAAATGAACTTATTTACAAAACAGAAACAGACTCACAGACTTAAAGAATGAACTTATGGTTACCAGGGAGGAAGGGGTGGGGGGATGGGATAGTTAGGGAGCTTGGGATTGACATGTACACACTGCTATATTTAAAATGGATAACCATAAAGGAGGCAAGAATATACAGCGGAGAAAAGACAGCCTCTTCAATAAGTGGTGCTGGGAAAACTGGACAGGTACATGTAAAAGTATGAAATTAGAACACTCCCTAACACCATACACAAAAATAAAGTCAAAATGGATTAAAGACCTAAATGTAAGGCCAGACACTATCAAACTCTTAGAGGAAAACATAGGCAGAACACTCTGTGACATAAATCACAGCAAGATCCTTTTTGACCCACCTCCTAGAGAAATGGAAATAAAAACAAAAATAAACAAATGGGACCTAATGAAACCTCAAAGCTGTTGCACAGCAAAGGAAACCATAAACAAGACCAAATGACAACCCTCAGAATGGGAGAAAATATTTGCAAATGAAGCAACTGACAAAGGATTAATCTCCAAAATTTACAAGCAGCTCATGCAGCTCAATATCAAAAAGACAAACAACCCAATCCAAAAATGGGCAGAAGACCTAAATAGACATTTCTCCAAAGAAGATATACAGATTGCCAACAAACACATGAAAGAATGCTCAACATCATTAATCATTAGAGAAATGCAAATCAAAACTACAATGAGATATCATCTCACACCAGTTAGAATGGCCATCATCAAAAAATCTAGAAACAATAAATGCTGGAGAGGGTGTGGAGAAAAGGGAACCCTCTTGCACTGTTGGTGGGAATGTAAATTGATACAGCCACTATGGAGAACAGTATGGAAGTTCCTTGAAATCTAAAAATAGAACTACCATATGACCCAGCAATCCCACTACTGGGCATATACCCTGAGAAAACCATAATTCAAAAAGAGTCATGTTCATTGCAACTCTATTTACAATAGCCAGGACATGGAACCAACCTAAGTGTCCATCAACAGATGAATGGATAAAAAAGATGTGGCACATATACACAATGGAATATTACTCAGTCATAAAAAGAAACGAAATTGAGATTTTGTAGTGAGGTGGATGGACCTAGAGTCTGTCATACAGAGTGAAGTAAGTCAGAAAGAGAAAAACAAATACTGTATGCTAACACATACATACGGAATCTAAGGAAAAAAAGGTCATGAAGAACCTAGGGGCAAGACGGGAATAAAGACACAGACCTACTAGAGAATGGACTTGAGGATATGGGGAGGGGGAAGGGTAAGCTGTGACAAAGTGAGAGAGTGGCATGGACATATATACACTACCAAACGTAAAATAGATAGCTAGTGGGAAGCAGCCGCATGGCACAGGGAGATCAGCTCGGTGCTTTGTGACCACCTAGAGGGGTGGGATAGGGAGGGTAGGAGGGAGGGAGACGCAAGAGGGAAGAGATATGGGAACATATGTATATGTATAACTGATTCACTTTGTTATAAAGCAGAAACTAACACACCACTGTAAAGCAATTATACTCCAATAAAGATGTTAAAAAATAAAATAAAATAAAATAAAATGGATAACCAACAAGGACCTACTGTATAGCACAGGGAACTCTGCTCGATATTATGTAACAACCTAAATGAGAAAAGAATTTGGAAAAGAATAGATACATGTATATGTATAACTGGATCACTTTGCTGTATACCTAAAACTAACACAATATTGTTAATCAACTATACTCCAACATAAAGTAAAAAGTTAACAAAAAAATGACCATCTCAACAGATGCAAAAAAAGCTGCTGACAAAATTCAACACCCATTTATGATAAAAATTCTCCAGAAAGTGGGCACAGAGGGAACCTACCTCAACATAATAAAGGCCAGATACGATAAACCTACAGCCAGCATCATACGCCATGGGGAAAAGCTGAAAGCATTTCCCCTAAGATCAGGAACAAGACAAGGATATCCACTGTCACCACTTTTATTTAACATAGTTTTGGAAGTCCTGACCACAGCAATCAGAGAAGAAAAAGAAATAAAAGTCATCTAAATCAGAAAGGAAGAAGTAAAACTGCACTGTGTGTAGATGACATGATACTATACATAGAAAATCCTAAAGATGCTACCAGAAAACTGCTAGAGCTCATCATTAAATTCAGTAAAGTTTCAGGATACAAAAATCAATATACAGAAAAACTGCTGTGTTTCTAGACACTAAAAACAAACAGAAAGTGAAATTAAGACAACAGTCCTTTTTATAATTTACAATTGCATCAAAAAGAATAAATAAATAAATAATAATTTTAACCAAGGAGGTAAAAGCCCTATACAGTGAAAACTGTAAGACACACACTGATAAAAGAAATTGAAAACACAAATAAATGGAAAGATATTCCATGCTCATGGATTGAAATAATTAATAGTTAGAATGTCCATACTACTCAAAGAAATCTACAGATTCAATGCAGTCCTAATCAAAATTCCAATGGTATTTTTCACAGAAATAGAATAAACAATTTAAAAATTTGTATGGAAGCACAAAAACCCCAGGTAGCCAAAGCCATTTTGAGAAAGAAGAACAAAGCTGGAGGCATCATGCATCCTGGTTTCAAACTATATATAGAGCTACAGTAATCAAAACAGTATGGTGTTGGGTGGGGGAGATACATAGATCAATGAAACCTATAGAGAGCCCAGAAATAAACCCACACATATATGATCAATTAATTTACAACAGAGGAGTCAAGAGGATACAATGGGGAAAGGATAGTCTCTTCATTAAATGGTGTTGGGAAAACTGGATAGCTACCTGCAAAAGAATGAAACTGGACCACTATTTTACACACCATACACAAAAATTAACTCAAAATGGATTAAAGACTTGAATGTAAAACGTTAAACCACAAAAATCATAGAAGAAAACAGGCAGTAAGCATCCTGACATCTGTCTTGGCTATGATTTTCTGGATTTGACACCAAAAGCAAAGGCAACAAAAGCAAAAATAAACAAATGGGACAATATCAAAAAGTTTCTGCACAGCAAAGGAAACCATCAACAAAACAAAATGGCAACCTACCAAATGGGAGAAAATATTTAATATCCAAAATATATAAAGAACTCACAAAAATAAATAGGAAAATAAGGCAATCTGACCTAAAAACAGGCAGGGGATGGGAACAGACATTTTTCCAGAGAAGACGTACAGATTGTCTACAGTTATTTGAAAAGGTGCTCAGCATCATTATTCATCAGGGAAATGCAAATCAAAATCAAAGAGAGATCACCTCACAGTGTTAGAATGGCTATTATCAAAAAGGTATGAAATAACAAGTATAAGCAAAGATGTAGAGAAAACGGAACACTTGTACACTGTTGATGGAATTGTAAATTGGTGCAGCCACTATGGTGAACAGTATGGAGTGTCTTCAAATAGAATACAACTATCATATGATCCAGCAATTTCACTTCTGGGTATTTTTCAAAGAAAATTAAATCACTTTCTTGAAAAGATATATGCATGTCTATGTTCACTGCAGCATTACATACAACAACCGAGACATGGAAACAACCTAAGTGTCTATCAACAGATGAATGGATAAAGAAAATGTGATAGTATATACGTGTATGTGTGTGTGTGTGTGTGTATGTGTATATATGGTGGAATATCAATCATAAAAAAGAAAATCCTGCCATTTGCAACTACGTGAATGGACCTTACAATATTATGCTAAGTGAACTAACTCAGAGAAAGACAAATACTGTATAATATCACTTTTAGGTGGAATCTAAAAAAAAAAGCTGAACTCATAGATACATAGAACAGATTGGTGATTGCCAGAGGTGGGGGATGAGAAGTAGGCAAAATGGGCGAAGGGGGTCAAAAGGTAAAAACTTCCAGTTATAAAATAAATAAGTCCTGGGGATATAAAATACAGCATGGTGACTGTAGTTAACAGTACTGTACTGAGCACAACAAAGGAAACCATAAACAAAATGAAAAGACAACTCACAGAATGGGAGAAAAGATTTGCAAACAAAGGAACCAACAAAGGATTAATCTCCAAAATATACAAACAGCTCACGCAGCTCTATGTCAAAAGAAAACAACCCAATCAAAAAATGGGCAGAAAATCTAAACAGACATTTCTCCAAAGACAACATACAGATGGCCAAAAAGCACATGAAAAGATGCTCAACATCACCAGTTATCAGAGAAATGCAAATTAAAACTACATTGAGGTATCACCTCACACCAGTCAGGACGGCCATCATCAAAAAATCTACAAACAGGGCTTCCCTGGTGGCGCAGTGGTTGAGAGTCCGCCTGCCAATGCAGGGGACACGGGTTCGTGCCCCAGTCCGGGAGGATCCCACATGCCGCGGAGCGGCTGGGCCCGTGAGCCATGGCCGCTGGGCCTGCGCATCCGGAGCCTGTGCTCCACAACGGGAGAGGCCACAACAGTGAAAGGCCCGCGTACCGCAAAAAAAAAAAAAAAAAAAAAAAAAAAAAAAAAA
>NW_021703771.1:40801220-40946155 GCF_005190385.1 Monodon monoceros | reverse complement strand
AAAAAAAAAAAAAAAAAAAAAAAAAAAAAAAAAAAACTACAAACAATAAATGCTGGAGAGGATGTGGAGAAAAGGGAACCCTCCTATACTGCTGGTGGGAATGTAAATTGGTAAAACCACTATGAAGAACAGTATGCAGGTTCCTTAAAAACTAAAAACAGAACTACTGTATGACTGAGCAATCCCACTCCTGGGCACATATACAGAGAAAATTCCAATTCGAAAAGATACAAGCACCCCAATGCTCATAGCAGCACTGTTTACGATAGCCAAGACATGGAAGCAACCTAAATGTCCCTCAACAGAGGAATGGATGAAGAAGATGTGGTACATATATACAATGGACTATTGCTCAGCCATAAAAAAGAATGAAATAATGCCACTCTCAGGCCTAATCAAGTTCATGGAAGATGAAATGGGCACGTAACAATAAACCAAGCCCCTGCTTCTTCATGGAAAACACTGGGGACACTTGGACATTGTGGTCAGTTATGCTTGAAATCCTATCATATCTGGCCCAATGCCAAGGCTTCTAGAGGATTTTATTTACGAGGAGCCAGAAAAGGCCAAGCTTTGCCCACAGTCCCTGGCATGAGGCAAAGGTACAAGAGGATCCCTGCACAGAGTGAAGTGCATAGTTGTAAACTAGGTCACTGAAAGCAGAGATCGTAGTAGTCAAATAAGGACACCAGGAATGTCACTTATAACTGCTCCCATAAGACAAGGGAGAATGAATGTGATCATTTAGTTTCTCTCAGCTTAAACATCCCACCTTAAAAAATATCCTTTCCCAAGACTCCAGTAAGGTATGAAGGGGGTGGGGAAGTTGCTGTATGCCTGAATCATGATCCAAGTTAGAAGTATTTAACCAAATTATCACCATAGTTGTTTTAAACAAGTTAAAAAATAGGCAGTCTTTCAGCTGCTAGGTGCTGTACAGAAGGGAAGCAAGGAGAGGCATCCCAGTTTCTGCCTGATGTGCAATTTTTAAAATCTCCTTTCCATTCTAAAACAGACATATCTGTAATCCTCTTAATTAGGGAAGTATCATTCCAATAAAATATTAACTAAAATATGCAGCTAGTAATAGCTTCTTTGGTGGACTTTTAACAATTAGGTCATAAACTTCTTAAGAGGAACTGAAGGACCAAAAATGCTAGATGTCATCAAAGATATCAGACGTCATTTCTAAAATATCTATGTGAAGTGAAAATAAAATACAATTCACATTTCAGGGACCAATACACTATATCACATACATTTTGGAGCACTCACAAGCCAAAATCTAGAAATATTCTTGACTAATTTCTGGAGAGATGCCAAACTCACTTTTAAACATCCATGAAATGAAATGAGACACAAATCTTATCTTAAAGTAGTATTAGTATTTACTTATATCAATATTTTACTCAAACAAGCTTTTACATTGTACAAAGCCACGTAAACAGTGAACAGGCTTGAATCCGGATGTAGTAAATCTACAAGATCATCACCCCTACTCCATTAACCCCCCCCAAATCAAAACTGACTGGCAAAAACCTTGCTAGAAGGCCAACCTCCAAAAGGTCCAGGTTTGGTTTTGTTTTGGGCAGAATTTCAAACAATATTGGTTACTCCCTTTAACTGACCAAGCACTAGCAGAGGTAACAGGAAATAGGAGAGTTCTTCTCCATTTTTCCTTCAGAGAAAGCACACAGAATTTCAAACATCCATAAAAGAAGCATGACGTAACCAAGCTGTAAATTAGCCTTTAAAAACCACTGTTAACTAGCAGAAGTTCCAGTTCTTTGCATTGATAAAAGCAGTGGTTCTCAACCTCTACTGCACATTACATTACTGGGGGTACTTTCAAAAACATCAATACTCAGGCTCCACTTCAGAGCAATTAAATTCTTATTTAAGTGAAAATGCTGGCATCAGTAGTTTTTAAACACTCCTAGGTGATTCTAACAGCAGTTACGTTTAAAAACCACTGGAGCAAAGACTCATCACTAGACCAGGGGACAAGAATACATGCTGCAATCACGTTTTTCCCTCAGGCCATTTTTCCTCCTAGAGCTTATGGGTTCTGGAGGGTGTAGCAGCAAAATGTCACTTTGCCCTGCTTCTCTATGACTAAGCTCTTCTCATATCACAGTCAGGAGACACCCGCCCCCCGCCCCCCGCCCCCCCGGCCACTGAGATAAACCCAAGGTAACAGGGTCATCTAACTGGTTCTGATCTCAAAAACAATAAATTTCAAGCATCTTGAACATCTCCCATAAGCCTGACTCCCTAACAAAGCAATTCTATCCCTGGTTTTTGCTGCACTGATATCTGAAGACTTGTCATGACCTTTGTGAATAAGATAATCATGTGGGAGAGTTACTGCTTTTCCATTATGAACAGACTAATGCAAACTTGGAAACCTTGATAGGTATTGCTTTTTTCCTTTAAATACTTGTGTTTCTGTTTAGCAAGCCAGTCCTTCTCTTGCTCTCTTGCAGGTAAACTTTTCCTTTCCTAAATGCTTCTGTCTCTGAGTTTATTCAACAAGGGTAAAGGCCCAAAGAGAATGTGGACCCAGAACTGGGCATCTCCTCCTAAGGGCAAAAAGTTCTCTGCAATTAAGTGAAAGAGCTGAGGAATGAGAACCGGCTCAGTTAACCCACAGGTGTTCCGAGGTGTGACCCAAGATCCAATTCAACCATAAATGCCGCCTTTGGCTGCTCTGAACAAATGCCGGGGCTGGTGTCAGACTCTCCTTCCTCAGCAGGTTTTCACTACATTTAACCTCAACTGCACTGCACTGTGCTAAAGAATTTTCATAAAACTCTAAGTCAAGAATCACTCCAAAGATTACATGTAAAAATACTGGAAATGAACAGACGCAAACATGCACCAAGGAAACAAGAGCTTGGTTACTTTACTGACTTTTCTGGAACTAGGTAAAACCTATTTCAATAGGCTTTACTGACTCTTCAGCTAACAGAAAGACTGTCATGGCAAGTGTTAGTTGAAATAGTAAAGTATAAGCTTGATGAAGGCAAGACTCTCATCTGGCTTGTCCTCTGCTATATTCCCGGGGCTGATACTGAGCATGGTAAATGCTCAGTAGATTATCTGTTAAATGACTGAAATGTTTAGACTTGGAAATCTTTCTGGTTCACAGAGATTAGAGCTTTAATAATATCTCGTGACAACTGGAAATCCTCTTGTATCTCACTCAAGTACAAATGCTACCTTATTAAGAGAGAGCTTTTTTCCTTGACTGAAATCAAACAGTTCACTACTAACCTTGCCTAATAAGCTCTTCAAAAAAGATCTGCCATTCAGTGTGACTTTGTTTTTCCAATTTTTGATTCAAAACATGAACAAGACCATCATACCCAGGGCCTAACAATTTGATTTCCATTCGAGCATCTGCTAGCAAATATCCATTAAGCCCAGCACCACCCCAGGTACAGAGCAGACAGGGGAACTTCCTTTTTGGTTGTCACAGCTCCTGACTGAGAGCAGCGGGGGGAGGAATGTCGAGATGGCCACTCTCTGGATGGGGGCGACAGGCACTGATCCAAGGGGGGCCCATTAACAGGCTGATCAGCAACTCCTGAGGCCAGGCTCTGCCCAGTAAGGGCAATGGCAGCCACTCAAGTCATTCAGACAGGTTCCTTCTGGAATTTGGACTACAGATATACAAAGGATGGGCCAAAGGAAGGAGGAACAGGGAGAAGTTCCACAGAGAGGCAGAGCTGCTTTGAGAAACAAGCAGAGAGCAAGCAGCCTGGCCACAGCCCTGGACCCACCCCAGCCCATGGTTCCCTGACCACACCACCATCTGGTTCCAAGGTGGTCAGAGGGGTATCTGTGTTTATAAACAAAGGAGAACATGACACAAGACCAGCCATTTAGGAGAAAACTGGGATCAAAACTCTAAAACACCTGATAATGATACCTGGTACTCCAAGGACAGGAGAGGAAGTTCATTAATACTTAGTCTACAGTGCCTAGCATAAAGTAAGCTCTCAATCATTTGCTCAGTGACTGAACAAAGACTGGAAGCAGAGATAACAAAACTTTGAGGTAGATACCTGACATATGCGTTCATTTATTCAGTATGTGGGTGATACTAAGTTGATTATAATGGGCCAAAAGTCTGCCTAGAGTTTGAAGCAATACTAATGAAAGTGTTTCTCCTCTTCCTATGACTGGTCTCTTCTGGAAGAAGTGCATTAGGATAATATCTAAGCAGAATAATAAAAATAAAGCACCCCCCAAAATTAAAAAAAGAATCATCATACAATTCAACAATTTCACTTGTGGGAAAATACCTAAAAGAATTAAAAGCAGAGAGTCGAGGACCTACCGCATAGCACAGGGAACTGTACTCAAAATTTTGCAATAACCTATAAGGAAAAAGAATCTAAAAAAGAACATATATATATGTGTGTATATATATATATATATATATGAATAACTGTGCTGTGCACCTGAAACACAACATTTTAAATCAACTATACTTCAATTAAAAAAAACTTTTTAGAAAAGCAGACACTCTAAAAGATATTTGTACATCAACGTTCATAGCAGCATTCATCACAACTGCCAAAAGGTGGAAGCAAAGCAAGTATCCATCAACCGATAAATGGATAAACAACATATGCATACAATGGAATATTATTTATTCTTACAAAGTTAATTCTGACACATGCTACAACACAAATGAACCCTGAAGACGTTATGCTAAGTAAAACAAGCTGGTCATGAAAGGACAAATACTGTTCGAATCCACTTATATGAGGTACTTACGAACAGTCAAACTTACAGAGACCGAAAAGAGAATGATGGTTGTCAGGGGCTGAAAGGAGGGCAGAACGGGGAGCTGTTGTGCAGTGGATTGAGAGTTTCAGTTCTGCAAGACGACAAATGTTCTGCAGGTGATGGCAGTGACTGCAGCACAATAATGAGAATGTACTTATGACACTGAACTTACAAAAGGTTAAAATGATACATTTTATGTTATGTGTACTTTATCACGACTAAAAAGAATTTTTTTTAAAAAAAAGAAGGGACCTTATTAATCTCAACAAATGGTTCACAAGCTAGAAAGCCCAACCTCTTAAGCTATTCATGTCATCTTACAACTTCAAAACATTTCTCCAGGCCATCCATTAACTAACATGACCAAATGCATCAAAGGTGAGCTGCAATAATTTAGAGGCCAGAAACTAAGGCATTCTGCAATTAAAAATATAAGTCAAGGGACTTCCCTGGTGGCGCAGGAGTTAAGAATCCGCCTGCCAATGCAGGGGACACGGGTTTGATCCCTGGTCCGGGAAGATCCCACATGCCGCGGAGCAGCTAAGCCCGTGCACCACAACTACTGAGCCTGCGCTTTAGAGCCTGCGAGCCACAACTACTGAGCCCGTGAGCCGCAATTACTGAAGCCCCTGTACCTAGAGCCCATGCTCTGCAACAAGAGAAGCTACTGCAATGAGAATTCCACACACTGCAACGAAGAGTGGCCCCCACTCACTGCAACTAGAGAAAGCCCGCGTGCAGCAATGAAGATCCAACGCAGCCAAAAATAGATAAATTTAAATGTATATATATATGTCAAAAGGAAGACATGAAACAATATGCAAGAATTAATAGCCACAGTGCAAGAACCTAAGGGATCCTCTCTAAAAGAATTCAAAGAGGGGCTTCCCTGGTGGCGCAGTGGTTGAGAGTCTGCCTGCCGATGCAGGGGACACGGGTTCATGCCCCGGTCCGGGAAGATCCAACATGCTGGGGAGTGGCTGGGCCCGTGAGCCATGGCCGCTGAGCCTGCGTGTCCGGAGCCTGTGCTCCGCAACGGGAGAGGCCACAACAGTGAGAGGCCCACGTACCGCAAAAAAAAAAAAAAAAAAAAAAAAGAATTCAAAGAAATAAATAGGGCAGAAATAGAGGACAAGAAAAGACATAATTACGATAACCACAGAAAAATGTTGGAAAATAATTCTCTTTGACTGTAAAAATTCAGTGCTATACAATTTTAAATCATTAAATATGAAACTATTTAAACCTAAATAATAATACAACTCAAGTTCAACCTAGCTCAAATGCCAACTGGCCAAAGTGCATTAAAGGAAAGAGCTTAAATACTCCTTCTGATAACCAAGGTCACCAGCCTTGGTTTGCTTCTTTTATACACAAGGAAAACCAAAACCTTCTCTTTTAGATCACCAGGTCTTTCTTAAATGCCACAATTTATACTACACCATTTGACAAGGTATCTATCACAACCTTTGTGACCCCAGATAGTAGTTAATTAATCTCTAGTACAACAGGAAATAAAGACTTCCTGGAAATATCTGTGTGATTACTTGTTTGATACCTTGCTTCTCCAACTGGACCTGTGCTATCCAATATGGCAGTCACCAACCCAAGTAGATACTGGACAGTACGGCATTAGAGGTAAGTTCCCTGAAGGCAGGAAACTTCTGACCTTTTCACCAGCGCACACTTAGCACCTCCCACAGAAAATGCCAAATAGGAGGCATTCAATAAACATGTGAAGTAAATATTCAACAGCTAATGTGGTAAATGGAGAGGACTGAAGAGAACTCAGAATAGTGTGTGTAAGAGGAGGGGGTTCATGGGGACTGCAGAATCCCAGAGATCTAGGGTCAGATTTAGAAAAGCTAAAACAGGAGGAGGAACCAAGATGGCGGAGTAGAAGGACGTGCTCTCGCTCCCTCTTGTGAGAACACCAGAATCACAACTAGCTGCTGGACAGTCATCGACAGGAAGACACTGGAACTCACCAAAAAAGATACCCCACATCCAAAGACAAAGGAGAAGCCACAATGAGATGGTAGGGGCACAATCACAGCAAAATCAAATCCCATAACTGCTGGATGGGTGACTCACAGACTGGAGAACACTTATACCACAGAAGTCCACCCACTGGAGTGAAGGTCCTGAGCCCCACGTCAGGCTTCCCAACCTGGGGATCCAGCAACAGGAGGAGGAATTCTTAGAGAATCAGACTTTGAAGCCTAGTGGGAATTGACTGCAGGACTTCGACAGGACTGGGGGAAACAGACACTCCACTCTTGGAGGGCACACACAAAGTAGTGTGCGCAATGAGACCCAGGGGAAGGAGCAGTGAACCCAGGCGAGACTGAACCAGACCTACCTGCTAGTGTTGGAAGGTCTCCTGCAGAGGCGGGAGGTGGCTCTGTTTCACCGTGGGGACAAGGACACTGGCAGCAGAAGTTCTGGGAAGTACTCCTTGGCATGAGCCCTCCCAGAGTCTGTCATTAGCCCCACCAAAGAGCCCAGGTAGTCTCCAGTGCTGGGTTGCCTCAGGCCAAACTACCAACAGGGAGGGAACCCAGCCCCACCCATCAACAGTCAAGTGGATTAAAGTTTTACTGAGCTCTGCCCACCAGAGCAACAGTCAGCTCTACCCACCACCAGTCCCTCCCATCAGGACACTTGCACAAGCCTCTTAGATAGCCTCATCCACCAGAGGGCAGAGAGCAGAAGCAAGAAGAACTACAATCCTGCAGCCTGTGGAACAAAAACCACATTCACAGAAAGATAGACAAGATGAAAAGGCAGAGGGCTGTGTACCAGATGAAGGAACAAGATAAAACCCCAGGAAAATAACTAAATGAAGTGGAGATAGGCAACCTTCCAGAAAAAGAATTCAGAATAATGATAGTGAAGATGATCCAGGACCTCAGAAAAACAATGGAGGCAAGATTGAGAAGATGCAAGAAATGTTTAACAAAGACCTAGAAGAATTAAAGAACAAACAGAGACGAAAAATACAATAACTGAAATGAAAACTACACTAGAAGGAATCAATAGCAGAATAACTGAGGCAGAAGAACGGATAAGTGACCTGGAAGACGGAATGGTGGAATTCACTGCTGTGGAACAGACTAAAGAAAAAAGAATGAAAAGAAATGAAAACAGCCTAAGACCTCTGGGGCAACATTAAACACGACAACATTCGCATTATAGGGGTCCCAGAAGGAGAAGAGAGAGAGAAAGGACCAGAGGAAATATCTGAAGAGATTATAGTCGAAAACTTCCCTCACATGGGAAAGGAAATAGCCACTCAAGTCCAGGAAGCGCAGCAAGTCCCATACAGGATAAACCCAAGGAGAAACACGCCGAGACACACAGTAATCAAATTGGCAAAAGTTAAAGACAAAGAAAAATTATTGAAAGCAGCAAGGGAAAAATGACAAATAACATACAAGGGAACTCTCATAAGGTTAACAGCTGATTTCTCAGCAGAAACTCTACAAGCCAGAAGGGAGTGGCATGATATACTTAAAATGATGAAAGGGAAAAACAAGGGACAACCAAGATTACTCTACCCGGCAAGGATCTCATTCAGGATCTCATTCAGATTTGATGGAGAAATCAAAAGCTTTACAGACAAGCAAAAGCTAAGAGAATTCAGCACCACCAAACCAGCTCTACAACAAATGCTAAAGGAACTTCTCTAAGTGGGAAACACAAGAGAAGAAAAGGACCTACAAAAACAAACCCAAAACAATTAAGAAAATGGTCATAGGAAAATACATATCGATAATTACCTTAAACATGAATGGATTAAATACTCCAACCAAAAGAGACAGGCTTGCTGAATGGATACAAAAACAAGACCCATATATATGCTGTCTGCAAGAGATCCACTTCAGACCTAGGGACACATACAGACTGAAAGTGAGGGGATGGAAAAAGATATTCCATACAAATGGAAATCAAAAGAAAGCTGGAGTAGCAATACTCATATCAGATAAAACAGACTTTAAAGAATGTTACAAGAGACAAGGAAGGACACTACATAATTATCAAGGGATCAATCGAAGAAGAAGATATAACAATTATAAATATATATGCACCCAACATAGGAGCACCTCAATACATAAGGCAACTGCTAACAGCTATAAAAGAGGAAATCGACAGTAACAGAATAATAGTGGGGGACTTTAACACCTACTTACACCAATGGACAGATCATCCAAAATGAAAATAAATAAGTAAACAGAAGCTTTAAATGACACAATAGACCAGATAGATTTAATTGATATTTATAGGACATTCCATCCAAAAACAGCAGGTTACACTTTCTTCTCAAGTGCGCACAGAACATTCTCCAGGATAGATCACATCTTGGGTCACAAATCAAGCCTCGGTAAATTTAAGAAAACTGAAATCATATCAAGCATCTTTTCTGACCACAACACTATGAGATTAGAAATGAATTACAGGGAAAAAAACATAAAAAACACAAACACACGGAGGCTAAACAATACGTTACTAAATAACCAAGATATCACTAAAAAAGTCAGAGGAAATCAAAAAATACCTACAGACAAATGACAATGAAAACATGACAATCCAAAACCTATGGGATGCAGCAAAAGCAGTTCTAAGAGGGAAGTTTATAGCTATACAAGCCCACCTCAAGAAACAAGAAACATCTGAAGTAAACAATCTAAACTTACACCTAAAGGAACTAGAGAAAGAAGAACAAACAAAACCCAGAGTTAGCAGAAGGAGAGAAATCATAAAGATCAGAGCAGAAATAAATGAAATAGAAACAAAGAAAACAATAGCAAAGATCAATAAAACTAAAACCTGGTTCTTTGAGAAGATAAACGAAATTGATAAACCATTAGCCAGACTCATCAAGAAAACGAGGGAGTGGACTCAAATCAATAAAATTAGAAATGAAAAAGAAGTTACAACAGACACCCCAGAAATACAAAGCATCCTAAGAGACTACTACAAGCAACTCTATGCCAATAAATTGGACAACCTGGAAGAAATGGACAAATTCTTAGAAAGGTATAACCTTCCAAGACTGAACCAGGAAGAAACAGAAAATATGAACAGACCAATCACAAGTAAGGAACTTGAAACTGTGATTAAAAACCTTCCAACAAACAAAAGTCCAGGACCAGATGGCTTCACAGGTGAATTCTATCACACATTTAGAGAAGAGCTAACACCCATCCTTCTCAAACTCTTCCAAAAAATTGCAGAGGAAGGAACACTCCCAAACTCATTCTATAAGACCACCATCATCCTGATACCAAAACCAGACAAAGATACTACAAAAAAAGAAAATTACAGACCAATATCACTGATGAATATAGATGCAAAATTCCTCAACAAAATACTAGCAAACAGAATTCAACAACACATTAAAAGGATCATACACCATGATCAAGTGGGATTTATCCCAGGGATGCAAGGATTCTTCAATATATGCAAATCAATCAATGTGATACACCATATTAAAAAATTGAAGAATAAAAACCATATGATCATCTCAATAGAGGCAGAAAAAGCTTTTGACAAAATTCAACACCCATTTATGATAAAAACTCTCCAGAAAGTGGGCATAGAGGGAACCTACCTCAACATAATAAAGGCCGTATATGACAAACCCACAGCAAACATCATTCGCAATGGTGAAAAACTGAGAGCATTTCTTCTAAGATCAGGTACAAGACAAGGATGTCCACTCTCACCACTATCATTCAACATAGTTTTGGAAGTCCTAGCCACAGACAAGTCTTTTGTCATTTACAGAGAGTTCTGGGTGTACTCTGATGCTTTTGCAAAAATGTTCCTACAAAAGGGTTTCATCTTCAAGGAATTCATGGAAAAGACTCTGAGAAGTACAGGTTTCTGGTAACTGACTATACTGCTGAACTGAATGAATTAAGCATTTTCAGAACTCTAATGGAAAACTGATGAACTCAGAAAAGTGCTAACAGAAGATCAAGATGAAAAATAACTGATTACATGGGACTGAGTGAACTGATGAGGATGATTATAATTTTTGTGACTTTCTGTTTGAATAAAAAAAAAATCCCACAAGGACTCAAGAGGCAAAAAATATACAAATCAATTTTCAATGCAAAGTAAAGGAGCTGTTACAGTGGAGGATTACTGGACTGAATGTTAATATTATGACATAGTATGAGTGTGTTTCATGTTTGCCAATTGCAATCATTTTTGCTTTTTTGTGGTCATCCATTTAAAAAAAAAAAAAGAAAAGCTAAAACAAATGAAATTCCCAAAAGTAGCAAAGAAATTGACACTCCCAAAAAGTGGACCTTGCTACCCAAAGTGTGGTCAATCCAAGGGCCAACAGCACCTAGGAGCTTCTTAGAAATGTAGAATCTCAGTCCTACCCCAGTCCAACTGAATTAGAATCTGTATTTTAACAAGCAATTCTAATGCACATTAAAGTATGAGAAGCACTAGTCTAGTTCTCTATCCTTCCACATTGAGCAAGTAACCCCCTCAGCAAATTTGAAAAAAACACTATATACAACTGCATGTAAATCTACAGTAATCTTCATAAAAATTTCAATTAAAAACAAAAAACAGGGCTTCCCTAGTGGCGCAGTGGTTGAGAGTCCGCCTGCCGATGAAGGGGACGCGGGTTTGTGCCTAAGTCCGGGAAGATCCCACATGCCGCGGAGCGGCTGGGCCCGTGAGCCATGGCCGGTGAGCTTGCGCGTCCGGAGCCTGTGCTCCGCAACAGGAGAGGCCACAACAGTGAGAGGCCCGTGTGCCACAAAAAAAAAAAAAAAAATTCTGGGACTTCCCTGGTGGTCCAATGGGAAAGACTCTGCGCTCCCAATGAAGGCAGCCAGGTTCAATTCCTAGTCAGGGAACTAGATCCCACATGCATGCCGCAACTAAAGATCCTGCATGCTGCAACAAAGTTTCCACGTGCCACAACTAAAAGCCGGCGCAGCAAAAATAAATAATTTTTTTTTTTTTTTAAAAAGAACATTTCTAACAAACTTTGAATCATACGGGAAGCTTTTCTGTATCCCTTCCCTATCACCTCTACCTCCACAGCATCCCCATAGTATAAGAAAACATCAAACACACACAATATCTGTGGGTTCACATATACAAACACACACAAACATTTACAACACTATGAACAAAACAAGGGCACTTAAACACAAATACAGGGCATCCCAGAAGAATATATCTACTTCCACTAAGAATTTTAAGCTCTATTTTAGTAATAACTTTTTAAGCGGCAGGATTGAAAATGGTACATTGCTATGGTAAAACAAAAGTTCTGGTTATGAGAAAGCTATCCTGACTATTCAGTAAATCTACCTGAAACAAAATCATTTTACATGTAATCTGGGTCTCACACATTTTTTAGGAATGTGTTGCTACACTGTTTTTGTTTTTAATAAACTACAATTCTTCAAACTAAAAACCAGTCCACCAAATGTAGTATCAATATAATGTGGACACAAAATTCAAGTTGTTTCTGATACCTTAACTGGTAGAAAGAAACTTTTTTTTACCCCTTTACCCTTGACTTAGGAAATTAAGTTGATTAGAAATGTAAGAACTCTCCAGGTGTTTAGGGTTATGATTACTTATATTTGTCCCTTATATTTTTAGGTATTTCCATAATCTTCTATCATGACCTTTCTTTATACCTTCATTACTTGTATAATAAAAACTGATTTTTAAAAAAGATTTTCCTTTAAAAAATAATAGTAATTGAAAAATGCTCTCAAAGTGTTCTTGGACTTTACTATGAAAATACAATTAAACTGAAACTTACCTATTTCCCTCATATTATGCTGCATTTGAACGGGTTTTAAAAAGCACAGTGGTAAAGGACACAAAATAAAATCTCAAGAAAAAAAAGCCTAACTCCGAGTTAGGTTTATTGGCCTGGTCTATGGAGCACTTTCCATCCCCTCACTAGGACATTCAGTGGGCTGTATCTATAATCACTTTCAATGACTGCTGAAGGTCTTTCTTCCCCCCAGCTCAAACTTTCTAGCTCTCTTGAGTTTTGCAGGTACCTGAGTATAGCAGACACACTCCAGGGTGACCCCCAATAATCAGATACATCTCTATACTAGCTTCTCCCCTTGAGTTTGGGCAGATCTGCGACTTCCTTCTAGCCAACAGAATATGGCAAAGGTGACAGGATGTCACTCCTGTGATTACATTATATTATAAAAGACACCAGCTTAGCCGGCTCTGGTAAGAGATTCTCCCACTGGCTTTGAAGAAACAAGCTGCCATACTTTTGAGAGGATCTAAGAGAGGGCCACACAGCAAGGGTCTGTGGGAGGTTCTAACGATTGAGAATGGTGCCTGCTGACAGCCAGCAAAAAACGGAGACCTCAATCCACCACATCAAGGAACTGAATACTGTCAAAAACTACACGGCCCTGGAAGGGAAGCCCAAGCTCCACAAAGAAGCACAACTCTTCCAACAGCCTGACTGCAGCCCTGTGAAACCGTGAGCAGAGAACCCAGTGACACCGTGCCCAAACTCCTGACTCAAGGAAACTATGAGGTTAAAGAAACAAAAACTCCGCTGTTTTAAGCTGTTAAATTTGTGGTAATTTGTTACTCAGCAATAGAAAATTTCGGTATTGGTTATCTGTGTATCAGCAGACACTTACTTAACTAAGAACTTATTATTAGGATGAATGCTAATTCCTGAATTGTAATAAGTCTTATCCTTCCAATACGGAAATAGATTATTAAACTTTAACAATGCCTATAATCTCATCTGGCCATTCACATTTTGGTTTGTGGAATTCTAATGCATTTTTCATGGATTTCCAAATTTTCTGCCATGTTCTTATTACCTTCTTTCCCTGAGTTGCCTTTTTACCCTTTAAATGTACATGCTGCAGGCAGAATCCCTATTCTAGCAAGCCGCACAGATGCCAAACAGTTGCTACTGCCTAAATTCCAACAACCTGAGAAAAGCAGTAAATGGAGCAGAGATAATCTCCAAGTTCTAGCTAAGAGAAAAATACAGTATAAAAAGAGCAAGAATAGGCTTTTCACTGCTAATTTCTTCACCAGCCCTCTCCAAAACTGTCAGATTGTTAATATGAACCAATAATGGACAGTGGTCAAGAAAGGTAGTTTTCCACTTAAAACAAAGGCAAATTTATAGACATTAGATAAAAAGTAGACATACTGCAACCAAGTAGAAATTAGATATTTTTCAGCATAAAATGTGCTAAAAAGAAGTGAATAAAATCTGTTGTCAATGCCAGTCATTTATCAAAGGATAGCCCATTTGCCATACTCATGATCCCTGACTCTTAGGCTCCCAAGCCACTTTCTAATCATTACTTTGGTTTCCCAGGTATTTCAAACTCAGTAAAGAGGAAGCCCAGAGGGCTTCAAGCATTGTATCCAGAGTATTGTATCCACTTGGGGGATACAAGTATTCCAACCATTGGAAAAGACTGTGTCTCACTGTAAATTAAACTAGCAACCTAATTTACAGCGCGTACAACATGATTACCAACCAGACTCAATGAGGAGCAATTCCTGGAACAGCAAGGCTCATACCCACACTGTGTCACTGAGCTAGGCAAAGGACCTCAAGAGACCCTGCCCACAGCCCTACTACTAACATAGTAACCCTGAAACAGCTTTAAAAATCGAAACAAGGCATCTCCAAATCCTGTTTGAACATAATTAGAGAAAATAAGCATACAAAAATAACTTCTCTTTTTAAAATGTCTGTAAAAATAGTATAATCTCCATAATTGAATGAATTACTATAGTCACTGAAACTAAGACACTGATTGTAAAATGCAACACTACTTTATAGAAGTATATAGAAAAAAAACGTCAATTAAGTTTTGCCACAATGTTAAATGATCATTGATTTCAACACATATTCTGATTTCAGAGATGTTAAAAATGTGAAAAAAGGTGCATCTCAGAATTGATTAAATACAGTACTAAAAATGTATTCTTCAGACAATTATTCAAATAAAGTATTAAACACTGAGTCTCTTAAATTGACACTCTTCATAGTCAGTAGCACATTCTTAAAGCTATCAATTTTTTTCACTTCTCATTTGAAATGAAGAATGGGGTGACACATATTGATTTCTAGCAGGTATCTTGCACAAACTTTAAAAATTATGGATTCCCAGTTTGAAAGTCATCGCATTTTCATTAGAGAATCACAGATCGGGGATGAGATAAACGAGACCTATATAAGTTAAATGACTGAGTACAGGGCCAGAAGACTAGTGAGCAGCAGTGGAGGCCTGAAGCCAGGTCTGTGCCTATTCTGTGTTCTCTTCACAGAAATCAGAAATCATATGAGTAATTAGCATTTGCTGGTCCAACACTACAGATAGAGGGAAACAGTAAAAATCTCTGTCCATTTTCAAAGATGCTCTTTTATGAAATGATTCTCCTCAACTTCCCTGGCAGAATACTGACGACGGATAATTTGTTCAGCTAACCAATTCAACTACTAAACAGTTTCATTCTATCTGAATGGCACCCAACTTCTCAAAAACAAATGCCTTCTCTGCACACTCTTGAGACCAGAAAATATTCCCTAATCAGCCACATGCCACCAAACGCTAGCCTCACAACAGGATCCAGCTGTATGAGATCATTGGTTCTTTATGAAAGGCTCTGCGAATGACAAAACATTTCAAAACCTTTTAGCATTTGCTATACTTGGACCTAGAAATTTTGACCCCCAAAGCTTGTTGAAAATCTGTTATGCTTTGCTCTGACTGGCCTCTTTAGAACTGGTGATTCTTCAGGGAAGTCAGTAAATAATTCATCTTCTCTAGCCCTTAGTCCCTTTTGTCCTGGTTTCTTGCAAGGTGATTCACAGGGTACTTGCCCATATTAACTGGAGAGGACTCAAACATTAACGCATTTGAGTGGGACTGGTTGGAGACGTCAGCTGTGGGCTCCATCAAAATATATCTAGATGTCTCTATTACAGAATTCCTCATCGTATCATTCATTTCGATCACTTCAAAGTCCATTTCATTCCATTTTTCTGCATCTTCTTCTTCATTCTCTTCCTCATAGTCATTTAGTCCAGAGCTAGACAGCAAAGCTTTCTGGTCCTCGCTTTTACTGTGTTCTTTATGCTGACGACTGATAGGCAAGGTGGCTAATTTATACAGCACAGGAAATAAAACAGCAGTGGCTACTGATGACCCCAAACAGGTGTACAAAACTACAGGCAAATCAGGGTATTTTCCTTGAAGAATTCCAATTACTGCAGGAATAGCCATTTCTCCCAGCGCAGCACCAACTACAAAAAATGCTGCAGCTTTCCCATGGATGGTCGTGTACTGCTCAATCCAAGACACACCACTGGGAAATGTGGTTGCCATTGAGGCGCCATACACTGAAGTTGCTATCCAGAGACAAACTCGGCTCTTGTCGAAAAGCACCAGAAATAAAGATGAAGCCAGGCTGCCAATGTTGCTCAACACAATCATGGTTCCAGGTTGTAAACATGTAGCAAAAAAGATTGCCATACCCCTGCAGGCTGCAAAGGTCCCCCAGAAGATGGAGTTCAACCCAGCCGCTTCACTTTCTTTCATGCCAGCATGGGTGGTTGCAAAGGAGAAAACGTAAGAGCCATATGTTACCTCGGCTCCAACATAAAAAAAGAAGAACAGAAAAAGGAGACAAAGAAGGGCATTGTGATATTTAGCTCTTCGAAACCTCTGAGTAGATACTTTTGCTTTATCCTGCCTTGAGCTTTTCTTTATAAAAAGAGCGAAAAAAAAGAGAGAAACTACAAAAATATAAGTACCGATAACAGCGTAAGCCCACAGTAAATTCATATTGTCAGGTATTCGAAGTAGAGATTCTGAGTCAGCTTCAGATGACTGGTTGAGGGCAGAATGGTTAAAGTCAGCCTCTGTGTGGTTTTCAGCAGACACCATCCTGCCCAATGCCAATTTAGCCAGCAGGGGAGCCAAAAAGGCACCCAAGGCAAAACTGAAGTGTAAGGCCTGCATATGGGGGGCTCCTTTGTCCCCCCAAATAGCCAAGATTAGGACGTTACCACCTACCAATGAAAGATGGGGAAAATGATTTAATCATAGTAACTTAGTAAAAAAAAAGTTCAAAATAGATGAGTCTATTTTACATGGCACAAGGATTATAATATTCTAAGTTATCAACTGTTGCAACTAAGTCAATTCTATGATTAAGAAACTCTAACTCACCAATACCACCAGCGAACTCTGAGCACTGGAACATCACACACTCACAAATGGGATTCTACAAGCTAATAAACCACTATTTCCTAGAGCCAAGTACATTAGCCCAAGGCTTTTTATAATATAGTTCTAATACCAGGGATAGGAGGGGTGGGGGTAGGGAAGGATATTTATATAGTTATTTTTAAACATTTTAAATATATATTATCATCAGATAGTGGCCAAATTACCAAATTTTTCTGTACCTGCAATCGGTAGCCACTTGAAGAAAACTATTTATGTATATGGCAGATGCAAAACACATGTTCAGGAAGCTGAACATTACAGGATTCTGCTGTGCCCATTGCAGGAAACAAGGAACACGGACACCTTCTAACACACTCAGTTACACTGTCTATGTATCTACATGGTGAAAGGCAAGAAGCCTCAAGTCTTGTGTTTTCTCTCTTTCTTTTTCATATATTTGCAGATAAACATACAATTCCACACAATTCCATCCTGTAATTTCACAACCAAATTAAGCCCCAAGCAAAAAAATATTTCCCCAACCTATCAAATAACAGGAAGAGGGGGAGAACGCTGGTTTCAGGGGTGAACAAATGTCACATATGTTATTTAGTAGGTTTTAAAAGATATGAAGATACATGGAGAGGATCTCCTGCAGGAGGGCAGGAACTTTTGAGAGAGTAGGAAAAGAAGGGAAATAATACACAGCACAGGTTTCTCTTAGTTCAAAAGGCAGAGTGCATTTTAAATTGGAGAGCTGCTTCTATGTTTCCTCAGCCAAATAATGGTTCCAAACTCGGTCTGTTCTATTAACCCATCAATTCCTGCCATATTACAATGATAAAGTTCTATCCCGAAATGAAAACCTGCCCATCTGCACTGTAATTACCCACAGGGGGGCCCCTTCCCTGTTTGGATACTGTAAATCAACAATCTCTCAAAGAACAAAATACTCTGAATTCACTCTGTGGTTGGCTGCTCAAAAATGGGCACCCTACTTGGCAAGAAGAGTAGTTGCTGGAAAAGTGGTTCTGACCTGGAGACCCCATGACCAACTCAGTAGGTCAGTGTCATTTTAGGGGACACTGCAAGTGACAAATTAATATCATATGCTCTACTTTTTCTAGTAGAAAGTCCCTACTCCCAGAGTTGACAATGAAGGGCTCACTGACCTGTATCCAGGATGCCAACTGAAACACCAAAGATGGACATCATGACAATCAGTAACACCGCGGCCTTACAAAATGGAACAAGATAAAGACCAATTGTGGTAGCGAACGTTGACATCCCTGAGAAGAAAAGTAAAAGTCAGCTATAAAAAACACTATTTATGGGAAAGGGTTATGGATCAAGGCAACATCATAAAAACTCCCAAAAATGTAAAACAGGTCAAATTAAAATTGAGTAATAATGAGTAGATGAGAGGTTTAGCTTCTACTAACAGTTATTTCATTTAAAAGCTTTTATCATCTTTATGGACTATGAAATATATGTTATTCTACTATAAATACATTTCTAGTACTGCTAATAATCAAACCATACATTATACCACAAGGCAAAGTTTTATAGCAAAACAGAGCTCAAAAATTATTCATTTAAATGTTTCATATTTAACAACCTAAAGAGATGTTTAGATATGAGGTAAAAAATAAAAAAGACAAAAATTAAATGCAATTACTATAGTAGTTCATAGTAGAAATGTATTAAACAAATTTGGGGAATAGGGAGGGAAATATAAGAAGTATATTCTTTCGACACACTATGGAAATCAGAGAGATTATTTACTCATTCATCAACAATGGTAAATTATCTCCTTACGTCCAAAGCAGTTTTATCACATTAATCCAGATTTTCTTTAAACATGTCAACTTATCCAAAAAAAGAGTAAGTTAAAAGCTTTGCCATCTATTTTGAGAGTGAGGTAGAGAGGCCTGGGGGTAATCATTAACATGGAGCAGCTGGGACAAAAATTGAGCCTTCATCATTTCACCCACCATCCCCTCCCACCTCATTCTCAGTCCAGGGTCTAATCTGGGGAGGTTCAAGGAGTTTATTCTGATCTATGGCCCCAGGAGATCTGCCCTAAACCCTGACAATCAGAGCTCTTTGGACAACTTGTATGTTATCCAGTGGTGGTGCCTAAACTACAATGAAGGTCGGGAAGGCTAAGGATCGCTAACACACTCCAGGGCTAATCTAAATTCCCAGAGGGGTTTAGACCGGATTCCCAGTAACTGCCAAGATGAAAGCAGGCACCAGGGAAACCTGACTTCCACTGAGGATACCTAAACACTACCCTTAAGTTGTCAACCATTCTGCAAGCCAGTATGTTTCATATTTACAAACAAACTGTAAATTCCTCGAAAGTCACAAAGAAGTGAAAATTGTTGTTTACTTACCCAAAAGAAGAAAATGATTCATACTGTCAAAAAGAACTCCACCAATCACAGAGCCACCCAAATATCCAAAGGCACGGCCCACAAAAATCAGAGAAAGACTGCTGATATTGCGGTTCACATTTGTTGCCAAATCTTGAAACGTGGGTCCCAGTATAGCGACACTCATTCCCTAAAATTTAAAAAGACATAAGTTTTCATTTACAATCATTAAAATAATGTCTATCTAGGTGGTAGCTTTTTTTCAGTATTAAAAAGGGAGGAGGGGATTTCAATGTCATGTAGGAGATTAAGCCCCACAGTAAAACTCATAATGAAAATACTAGTACTAGTAGAGCTATAGACTCCTATTTCTGGTGTGCCAAGCCCTAGTGCTTTTCTAGTTTTGACAACTCTCGATTTTTACAAAATTCTTTAATTCTTTTGGCTCTTTGCTGCAATTCTGTTTCCTTTTTGAACAATACCAGAAAAAAACGACAGTATTTGTATTAACAGTAAAATGTAACATTAAAAAATTTATGAAATAGTTTTGAATAGTCTGAAATATACTGCATGCACAAATAACACCAGAATTTTGAGGTTAAAAATTTAAGTTAACCATCAAAATATTATCCCCATTTTTTGATGTTGTTAAAACAGCAATATTTCTGGATGTACATGGGGTCCTTCCTCTGAATTACACATATAAAACATGTAAGAGATAAACAATTTGAATGTTTCTAAATCTACATTTTTCTTCAAAGAAAACCAAAGCCTCAGGAGTACTGTCTGTAAGGCTTTCTTAGAGAATATTACATATGCGTGTATGCAATGACTTTAAAAATAAAATTTTACTCAAAGACATGTAACTTCAGCAAAAATTAGGGGCTGCAGTTGGCTTTCACAGGAAATTCGCTGGACACACAAAAAATATTTCTAATCGGTCTACATTTCAAGAATAAGTGATTCTAATTGCACGAATTTGCTCTAAACGCTTGGATGTAGCCCCTCTCCAGGCCTGAGCAGTCCCCAGCTACGGGCAAGCTTGGGCACAGGCGCAGAGTAAGTGCCTAGTACAGGAAGGGAAGGCTGCGCCCCAGCTGTAACCAAATTAGTTCCCGCCTGCAAAGCACTTAAACGGACCTGGCACATCATCTGCAGTGACGTTTCTTCAAATACAAATACTCTAAGAATCAAGCGTGGCTCATAGGAAGAGACACTAAGTGATCACAAGTGACTCTGCTCAGAGGACTCACCCTCCCAACTCCCCAGGATCCCAATATTTAAGACAAGTGACCACAGGGCGGCCAAAGGGGTTGGCAAAAGGCCAAACTAGCCTTGCAGTTTGTTCTTAGAAAAACACTGAAGGACCTGAAATTTTGTTTTACATAAAACTGTAGGCAAAATAAGAGACATTATTCCTGGCTCAACCACTTAACCATCTGTGTGGTCCGAAAAAGTCACTTTCCCTCTCTGGGTCTATTTCCCCACCTGCAAAAATAAGGGGTGAATTTGGTCAGCCGAGGAAGAGAAAAAACCAGTAGAGCAACTTTGTGCAATAATTTGGGGGTTGGGTGAACGCAGGAGGCGGGGGGGGGGGGGGCTTCGGGGTAGGCTATAAACCTGGCAACCCCTCTTGCATCCCCCCGACCCCACGGAGGAGAGGTAGAAAGGTTTGCTGGTGCTGGAAAATATTTTACGAAAATCGGTTTCACACTTGACCATAGCCCTCTAAGATTATAATTGTGCCCATTTTTCAGATTATGAAACTGAGGCCCCGGCAGATTAAGGAGCCCAAGGACACCCAGTCTGCAAGCGGCGGAAACGAGACAGGAGCTCGGAAGGCCGCGTTCTCTACAGGACTTCTGCTCACGCCTCGGCCTGGGAGGGTTCCAGCCCCGGCTCTCACCAGCCCCAGGAAGGCGGCACACAGGAGGACGGTGATGAACCAGCGCAGCATGCTCCCCGCCCGGCCGCTCCGCCGGGAGCCCGCCACCGCCTCTGGCTCATTCTCCGCTGGGGCCTCGGCCGGGAAAAGCCGCTGCCCGGCAGCCTGGGCCCCGGCCCCACAGGGTTCCAGTTCCAGCTCCAGCTTGGAGGCTCGCGAGCAGCGGTCTTCCTGCCGTCCGGCTTCTCAGAGGAGCCTCGAGAACTCCAAGCCCTGCCCCGGCCCCGCGCCTCCAGAGCTGGCGGTCTCGGCTGGCGCCACCTCCCCGGGGGAGGCCCCAGTCCGGGCCGAGGACTAGAACTTCTGAACGCGCCAGGTGTAGCCGGCAGCGGAGGCGCGCCCTCGCACACGCAGGGCGCCTGCCCGGGTCACGTGGCGGAAATGTGGCCCCTAGCCAACCACGGCCTTGCCTCAAACCGGAAGTTGATAGGGTTGCCCAGGACACTGGACGCCGCGCTCGGGCCTCAGCATCACACTTAGCTGAGCTCACAGAGGCCCTGTGGGCGGGCGCCGCGCGGCGGAGCGAGCTGAAGCCGCAGCCTGGGACCCGACGAATCAGGAGGGAAGATGCAGCCAAGCCGTCAGGAGGAAGTGCTGGCCAAGAAATACAAGGTATGGCTTCGCTCCCTCTCCCCGGGTCTCCTGGGGGATAAAGGGAACCCCAAGGTCTGTCCTTATACAACTTTCTAAAATTCCTGCCCTAGTTCCTTTAAGGCCTGTCGTCTATTGATCTGCAGTTCATCTGTTACTCCACAGCATTTGTTGAACCACATATGTAAGCTTTCACGTGTATGATCTCAATTGATCCTCATAACAACACTCTAAATTACGTGTTATCCTGATTTTAAGATAGGAGGATTGAGTCATAGAAACTAGCAACTTGCCCAAAGTCAGTCAGCGAATCAGTGGACACAATAGCTCAAGAAATCTGGAGCCAAAACTGCGGTTTCAAGCACACTCTCACCCCCAGTCCCTTCAAATAATTCCGTTGTTGTAAGGAAGTGGAGCAGGGCTTTGATTTGCAGAATGCCTGAATAAGGTTATGCTAGTGGGGGCTTCTCTGGTGGCGCGGTGGTTAAGAATCCATCTGCCAGTGCAGGGGACACGGGTTAAAGCCCTGGTCCGGAAGATCCCACATTCTCCGGAGCAACTAAGCCCGTGCGCCACAACTACTGAGCCTGTGCTCTAGAGCCCGTGAGCCACAACTACCGAGCCCACGTGCTGCAACTACTGAAGCCGGCGCGCCTAGAGCCCGTGCTCCAGAACAAGAGAAGCCACCGCGATGAGAAGCCCGCGCACCGCAAGGAAGAGTAGCCCCTGCTCGCCGCAACTAGAGAAAGCCCGCACGCAGCAACAAAGACCCAAAACAGCCAAAAATAAAAATTAATTATTTTTAAAAAGTTATGCCAGTGGATGAAGGAAAGGCCTTGTTTTGTGTATCCTACTCTAGCTTTTTGTTTCCTTTTGCTCTTTGACCAAACAGACCACAGCCTCAAAATGTGTAAATATTTTTTTCTCGTTTATCTGAAACGTTCTTTTCCACCTGATTACTCTCCAGCTCACCCACTTAGGCTCCAGATTATACACACCTGAGTCTCATCATCATTTCCCTTGCAACCCATCTCTCCAGCCCCATCCATTTGGTCATTAATCACTTCCCAGTTTACCCCAGAAAGTACAGGTGTTATGATTTAAGAGAACCTGTTTTAGTTTTTCAGAGTCAGGGAATGTCTCTTTGAGAAAAGTGTAATGTGATTGAAACAAAAGGCATATACATATGTTAAAGAGAATAGAATATGATATGGGAGAAGTAAGTTAGGTCCAAATTGTTAAGGGCAAATAATTCTTCTGCCTCCATCTCTTTCTCCTCTCCTTCTGGGACTCTGATGACTTGTATGTTAGAACTTTTGATATTATTGCAGAGATCCTTGATGCTCATATGTTCTCTTTTTTTTTTTCTAGTTGTTTTTTCCCCTCTCTGCTTTTCAGTTTAGATAATCTCTGTTGATGTCTCTATCTTCAAGTGCACTGCCTCTTTCCTCATCTCCATTCTGCTGTATCCACTGAATTTGTTTATTTCGGTTATTGTACTTTTCAGTTCAAAATTTCCACCTGGTTCTTTTTCATCGTTTCTTTTTCTCTGCTGAAGATGCCTTTCTTTACATTTATCTTTACCTCCTGGAACATGTAATAGCTGCTTTAAATTCTAGGAAAATGCCAACATCTGTGTTATCTCAGGGTTTGAGTTTGTTGCTTGTCATTTCCCTTGGGATTTGGTCACATTTTCCTGTTTCTTTGTATGACAGGTAATTTTCTATTGTATCCTGGACATTGTGACAGTTACATTACGCAGACTCTGGGCCCTGTTAAAATCCTCCTCTGGAGAATGTTCGTTTAAGCAGGCAATCAACCTGATTGAGTTCAGGCTGCAAGTTTCGTATCGCCTTCTGTGGATGATGGTTCCAATCTCAGTTCAGTTATCAAAGCCTGTGTGTGCTGCTCTGGGCCAGTCCTGAACATGCACCACTCAGGCGTTCATCTGAGACTTGGGCAATGGTTTAACACTCAAATCAGTTGTCAAAGCCGTTGCTATGCTGCTTCGGGTGTCTGTCACACACACGGGCAAACCCAAAGGGCTTGCATGGTTCATACACAAAATTTTAGTGATCACCTTCTCTAGCTCTCCCCTACCCACCTCCCCACTCGCTTTCCAACCCAGAGCGTCTCCATTTCTCAGTTCCTTGAACAAGGAAGATGGCGTTTCTATCAGAGTTTTAGCTACCCAGGCCAGGCAACGCATTGCCTTGAAGGGTTTTTTTCTAAGTTTTGATTCCCCTCCTTTGTTCGCTTTTCAGAGTCCTCAGCTCTTTGTATTTCATCGCGAGGTGTTAGTTGTCATCAGTGGGAGAGGGGCTGGAGCAGGCGTATGATGACAACACCGAACCAGAACTACCCCTACCTATCTTTGAAGAGTCAGCGGAGGTGTTACTTCCTCTAGGAAGCCTCTTCTGACCCTCCTCGCAGTCTCGGGACTATTTTAGTTTCCCTCCTTTGTGCATAATTCTAATAGGCCACCAGCTACTACCTATAGAATTTTCCTATTTGTCAGCTTCCCTTTTATACCAAGAGTGCCTGAAGGAAGGTACTGTGTCTTATTTATCCTCAAGCATAGTGCCTGGCACACAGTTTGTCTTCAGTAAATGTTCGTTGAATGTAGTAGACTTTTTCTGAACAACCTAACCAAAACTCTGAATTCCTATGTAGCTATGCTACTCCTAAATGTTCTCACACATTCTAGCTTGTGTTATAGTTATTTCAACACTTCTCTTTAGTTCCCTAGGAGATTGTAAGCTCAATGAGATGGAAACTATGGATCTCATGTCTCTATCTCCCCTGTGGCATTGTATTATATACTTAAAATATTACATAATTGAATTGAGGTTCAGTTAACTAATTTGAAAGTTAAATGTTTTAATTCACCCTGATTAAACATCAAAAAAATTTTTTTCTCTAGATGGAAAGATCTACTTTCTGATTCTCCCCACTTCACTCCTGAAAGCAGCAGGATACTTTTTCCACTTGCCTCCAGAGGTCACTCACCACCTTTTTTAAAAAAGGGGTGATTAAGATAGGGCATTGCTTCATGCAGCTTTCTCTTTAGACCATTTTTGAGAATAAATCTTTTTGTGTGAGACAATTCAAGAGAAATAAAAATGTTGATGGGCCATTCTTTAAATAAATATAGTTTTATTGATTCCCTTGAAAAAATGGATACTTTACAATATATATGACAATTGATCTTTGAAGAAAATATCTGGGTCTTAGTGGCTAATATGGTACTACGCTGGCATATTTGTGAAATGGCAACAGGGAGGCAGGTTTTTCATCTTTCAACTTAAAATTTTACTTTGGACGAGAATGAGAAGTTAGATGGGTTGTGTTTAGGGACTGCATATCACTGTTAGGACCTTTTTAATCTTTATTCTCTGGAGGGACCATCCTTTTTTACTTATCAGTAAATGTCTCATTAGTGCTTAAAATGCATCATGAAAAACTAGGTGTCATCATAACTATTTCTATCAGTATACTAAACGATCATTCTTTAACCTCATCACTAAAAGCCCAGTCTATTAAAACCAACTCTCACAAAGGTTTAATTTCAGTAAGATAACTCTCATGTTTGTGCTACGTATTCTGAAAAGTGAGAAATAATATTGAAAGTATCTAACATTGGTGTCTGTTTGATGGAATTAACTTTTTATCTTATTAAAAATAAAAACTTACCGTTTTTTCATGAAATTTTCTTATAAAAATATAAACTTAAAATTTCCTTTAACTGGATTCGTTGTAACGTTTGGGGCTGCAGGACTCTGAATCTACCATCATAATGGTCTCCTAGGCTGTATTGGTCAGATAAAACCTTTGCTGTACTGTACCATTATTAGCCAAAGTCAATATATCAAGAGAATAAAAACAAAGCAACCAAAAGTGAGAGCATGGCTACTGGAGACTCTGCACAGAAAAATAGAATAACATTTCTTAAGGTACTAAGGGCTTCAGAAGCAATTAGGGTCATCTGCATCAAAAAAGAAAGCCACTTTTAGGGCTTTAGGTACTTTGTAAGGGATATGATCTCCATCTGTACAAAGAAGAGGCCACTTATCCAGAGCTGTACACTGCTTTGCCCTGGAACAAAGGAAAAACTGGAAATTACAGATGGCTTTTAGCATTTTTGTTTAATCACTGCCATCTGATACCACATTTGATACTACCTGCTTGGAAAAAGTCCAAAACCTTTGCAGAAATCCCCACAATGACAAGGACTGTTGTGTTGCTGAACTAGGAACAAATACTAGTAACAGTATTTCTTTTTAAGTTGCGAGCAAACTATATAAAATCCCACCTGTTCATTTATTTAGTCATTAAATAGCTATTAAACATCTAGCATGTGCCAGGCATTGTTCTAACAGTGAAAAAACAGACAAAAATTCCTGCCCTCATAGACAAGGTAGACAATGAACAAATACATTTGTAATATTATGTCAGATTGTGATAAATACTCTAAAGAAAAATAAAGCAGGAAAGGGGGATAAGAGTGATGGGAGGGGGTTATTTTAAGTTAAGGTAGTGTTGGGGAAGACTCTGTGAGTGATGTTTGAACAGAACCCTAACTGAAATGAGGGAACCGAAGTGCAGGAAGAGCAGTCCAGAGAGAACAACAGGTGCAAGGATCCATTAACAGGAGTGAGCTTGGTGTGTTGGAGAAGTAAGAGAGGCTGAGATCAGGCAGTGTTCCTGACTGGGTGTGCCTTATGTTAAGAACTTTCTGGATATGTTAGAAGAATACACTAGAGGCGGGCAGGATGGAGAGTAGAGAGAACAGAGATCTAATTAGGAGGTTATTTGATTAGGTCAGATTTGTGTAGGTGGTGAGAGTGTTCAGATTTGGGAACTATATTGAAGATAAAAATAATAGTATTTGCCAATGAACTGGGTGTATGAGAGAAGGAATATAAAAAATGACTTCAGGGACTTCCCTGGCGGTCCAGTGGTTAGGACTCCCCACTTCCACTGCAGGGGGCACGGGTTCGATCCCTGGTTGGGAAACTAAGATCCCACATGTCACACGGTGCAGCCAAAAAATTAATTAAAAAAAAATGACTTCAAGGATTTTGACCTATGTCAAAGAAACCCAGAGCTGGACAGTAGTTAAGGCTATAAAAAGATTTTATACTCAGGAACTATTATAATAAAGGAAAAGAGACCCCAGTATAGAACTGGGCTCAATTCTGAATACAACAAGGAAAAGTGGGGATTTATAGCCAAGGATCCTGGTTGAGGGCGGGGGGAAAGATCAGTGGATAGAAAATTATTAAGAGGGAACAGAGTAAGGGGGGTTCTGGCTAAACCAGCCTAGCAGGAGTCTTGCTGAAGGCAGGCCAGGCTGATCCGGCATCACCAGGGGCATGGTGGGGATGAGCAACCCAATCAGATATCAGAGTGCTCAGCTATCTAGGGTGGGGGCTCTGGCTAAACCACTTTAGCAGGATTCTTGCTGAAACTGGGTGATGCAAATGGTAGTCCACAGTTGAGGCCTTGTTGGGAAAAGGATTCAGGAGAGACTGTTATCTAAGCCACTGGTAAATAGTGCTCCTGTTTATTCAGGTGGAAAAGATTGTGGAAGGAGCATGAGCGCTGCTGGGAAATGGAAGAAAATCAAGAATTCAGGTTGAATGTGTTAAGATTATGATATTTATTAGATAATTAAATGAAGGCATCAAGTGGGCAGCTGGATATTCAGTTCAGTGGAAGGATCAGAACAGTAGATATAAACTGGGTGTTATCATCGTGTAGATGGTATTTAATACTGTGTAACTGGGTGAGATAACCTAAATTGTGAGTATAGACAGAAGAGGGCCAGGGAGTAAGCCCTGAGGGCATCCCACATGTAAAGGTAGGAAAGATGAGGAATATCCTGCAAAGGAGACTAAAATAAGAAGGAAATCAAGAATGTGTGGGTTTAGACACCAAGTAAACAAAATTCAAGAAGGCGTGTGATCAGCTGTGATCGGTGGAGAATACACTGGATTTATAGAATCACACACATGTTCTTAAGTAATTATGTAACTTTCCTCAGCCTCACTTTCCAAGTAGGTAAATCTGGAAAACCAAACTGAGGACTCTTATCTTTTGAATTTAGGAAGCTATTGCAGGTTTTTGAGTGGTAAAGAGTATCAAGATGAAAGCAGAGGATTAAGAACATTAGCAGGCAGTAGTGGCCAGTTGAATTGGAGCGGGAAAAACTAGAGAATGGGAAATAATTTTAGTAGTTTTGTTACGTAGTTCAGCAAAGAGATAATTGTCTTTGTGCCAGAGTGGTTTGGTGAGAACGGAAGCGTGGGTATGGAGGCAATAATTCCCATGACCTTTCTTTTTTGTCTGTTTTCTTCTGTATGTACATGTTCCATGGCAGTACCAGAATTTCTATATAAGAGGCCATAAGATTGCAAGCTGGTTGGAATGTGGGGAGAATTAGGGGACTTGTATTCAAGATAAATCATTTTTACTTCGATTGTAGCTTTATTTAGAGTGCCTGAGCATAAGGAACTAATGGAGATTTTGAGTAGGCCAAACCACTCCCCTATTCCACCACAAGCCACCCCTGAGTAAAGGCTCAAACAATGTGAAACTATGGCCAAAAGAACTTAGATCTAGCTTTCAGGCCACTTCAAAGAGAGAAATTATGTACAGCGGAAAATGTTCACCCAACCCAGCTCTTTATGAGGAGGCTGGGCAAGGGTCAGCTCAGTTGTCCATTAGCTTGAGACAGAAATGATTCTTATCTCTTGTCTCAGTGGTGGCTAGACCTATTGGGAGTTCAGTGAAGGGGAGCTGAAGTAGTCAAAATCCAAGAGAATGGGTCAGACTGAGTCATTAAGCAAAGGGGCCTGGTGACGAATATGAGCTGAAATAATGAGCTAAAATAAAGGGGTTGAGAAGCCACAAGAGTGAGGAGTTAAGGCAAGGACATGGACCTAGCATGCCAAAATGGCATGTTCATCAAGCCAAACTTATATCTGGTTTATGTAATGTCAGTTACCACAAATAGTTTATTATATTACTATGTTTCTTGACAATTCGGGATCGTTAACTGTATTATCAAAAGAATTACTCAAAAATGGTTTATTGGATCTCTCTGATTAGGTTTTCAAATGATTCCTGGCTTCTTTGATGATAATTTCATAAAGAAGTAAAAATAATCTGCTGTGGACTAAATTGTGTTTCTCCCAAAGTTCATATGTTGACGCCCTAACCCCCAGTGTGATAGTATTTGGAGGTAGACCCTTTAGGAGCTAATTAGGTTTAGATGAGGTCACGAGGGTAGAGCCCGCATGATGGGATTAGTGTTCTTTTAAGAAGAGGAACAGACACCAGAGCACACTCGCTCTCTTTCTGCCATGTGAGGTCACAGGGAGAGAAGGGCAAGCATCTGAAAGCCAGGAAGAGAGCCCTCACCAGGGAAGTGAATCAATCAGAACTCTGATCTTACTTTCCAGCCTCCAGGACTGTGAAAAGTAAATTCCTGTTGTTTCCTAAGCCACCCATTCTAAGGCATTTTGTTATGGCAGCCTGAGCCGACTAGGATAGAATCCATCACAATATTGTTTTGTGTTTTTAATGCAGTCATGCATTAAACTCTTCATGATAATAGCTGAGTTAATCTTTAAAACTGCATATTTTCTCTTATACGCAACTATTTTAAATGTAGACTGTGATTATTAAACCTAAAAAAGCCCTGTTTGTTTAATAGTATTATTAACCTGTTAAAATTATATTGATGTTGCCATTTAGAGATGGTGGAAAGAGAGAATGATGAATAAGTGAGATAGATCAGCTACTCAGGCTAGATCCCAAGGTCAAGTCTCTTCAGAGCTCAACTTTCCAAGGTTAGGAACTCAATTATTAGTTCATCTAGAACTGATCAGGTCCCAGAAAACTAACTGATATGAACAGACCACAAGATGATAATTTACAAACAGAGTGATCTGCTCTGTATCTAGTATTCCCTAGATCTAGGCACTCCTCCCCAGTGAGCAGGACCAGTCTGGAAGTCAAATGATAGATTAAACAAGGGTCAACAAACTAAAGCCCACAGGCCATATCTGGATACATTCTGTTTTTGTAAATAAAGATTTATTAGAACACAGCCACGCATATTCATTTACACATTATCTATGGCTAATTTTACACTACAGTGACAGTTGAGTAGTTGTGACAGAGACCTCATGGACCGCAAAGTCTGAAGTATTTACCGCCTGGCCCTTTACAGAAAAAGTTTCATGACCACTATATTTGAAGGTTCTCTATTAAAGCAAAAAATTAAGCAGAAGGAATTATATATGTCCTTAAAACTGTAGAATCAGATAAACTGTCCTTTCCCACTGTCAGGTTAATTTGGGGGCTATATTAGCAAAATCAGAACCCTAGAAGTGCTGGGCATATACTGACAAATGCTTACCATCTATTGCTCTTTTTAAAAATATCCTTGACTTCTGAATTACAGTCTTCCCATCAGTTTATCTCTCATTGTTATGATTTCTAAATTTCTGTCTTTCCTTTTAGGGAGATGACCTAGCCTGTGTGAAGATTTAGATAGCACCTACTTTTATTATCAGCAGTATCTTTATAAATCATTACTTTAGTATGTTATTTTCTCAGAAGATTTCCACAGATAGCTACTTCTGTCCATTTAAAGGTGGTTCTTATTAGTTTCAAAATGTGATTTTTCCCCCTTCCATTTTCGGGGTGACATTTTCTGACTTTGTCCACAAATTCTTAGAGAGTGTTGCATCTGTAGCTGTCAGATCAAGGGTGACCCACAACATGCACTGACCATCTCAGTTTCTCAATATTGAATCATAAAAGGAAGTTTTTTCCTGCTGGTCAGAAAGGTTCAAATGAGCAATTATTGGTAGCTTTTAGCATCCTGTCAGCTGGTTATCGATTGATTGCCTCTTAGCACCATATTCACCCTTAAGTACCTGCTCTGCAATAATGGATTGGACCATTAAGCATTTCTCTTTTACAGTGGGCACAGTGCTGAAATTCTCAGTAAAGGGTGCTGGAGGGACATTGTAGGAGGAAAGGGACTTCTCCTTTGTTTTTTTGCTGCTATCATTTTCATTATTGCTGTCATCACTGTTAGAGTATCATCATTATTACTGTAGCAACTGGGAGATACAAGGTATAGCCATTTTTTCTTAATAAATTTATTTATTTATTCATTTTTGGCTGTGTTGGGTCTTCGTTGCTGCCTGTGGGTTTCCTCTAGTTGTGGCAAGCAGGGGCTACTCTTCGTTGCGTTGCGCGGGCTTCTCATTGCGGTGGCTTCTCTTGTGGAGCATGGGCTCTAGGCACACGGGCTCTAGAGCGCAGGCTCAGTAGTTGTGGCTCACGGGCCCAGTTGCTCCGCGGCATGTGGGATCCTCCCAGACCAGGGCTCGAACCCGTGTCCCCTGCATTGGCAGGCAGATTCTCAACCACTGTGCCACCAGGGAAGCCCTCTTACACTATTTTTAAAGTGTGGTATTCATTTTTTTTTTCCACTATGGAGTTGTAGAAGTTTCTTATATAATTTTGAGATTAACCCTTGTCACATATATGGTTTGCAAATATTTTCTCCCATTCCATAGGTTACCTTTTCATTGCGATGATTGTTTCCTTTGCTGTGCAGAAGCTTTTTAGTTTGATGTAGTTGCATTTATTTTTGTTCTTGTTGCCTGTGCTTTTGGTGTTATATCCATGAAATCATTGCCAAGGCCAATGTCATGAAGCTTACCACATTTTGCAATCATTTGTGCTATTCTGAAAGAAACAATAAAACCATCTTTCCGGTTTAGGAAAAATTTGTTAAACATTCCAGTAAATAGTAAGACGGTTTTCAGACTTTTCAGAATGCTTTATCTCACAAGAATACTATTATCGTTGCCAACTTTTCACCATGTTTCCTTGTAAAGTGGTCACTTAATCTTGATGGTTTCATTGCTTCATTAGAGAAAAACATGTTAACAAAATGGGCATATGGCAACCCCGTTCATTTGTGGGCAAAGATATAAAACCCAACTTGAAATATTCAGCTGAATATTGATAATTTTTCTCTACAATTAATGAAATGACTAAATAAGTATATTCTTGTAGATCAAATTGCTGTGAATGCCACGTTACAAATACAAACCTAAGCTGTATTAGATGAGTATCGACTACTCAAATACCACGAGTGGCATTCCTTGATGATTTTCCAAAATGGAGACCCACTCATGGTAGAGTTCAAACTAAAACAAAATGCAGTCTTCCCTTGAGTTACATGATAGTTTGTGTTTTTGGAAAATTTGGTGTTTATTGGAACTATGCAAAAAAATTTATGTTTATATGTACAAGAGGTTTAGAGTCTAGGCTCAGATAATTAAAAGCAAGCTTTTTTCACTCAATGAATATTTAACAGGACATTCAAAAGTTGGACAGTGTGTGGGACTATCCCATCCCACACATTGTAGGATGTCTAGCATCTCTGACCCCTGCCCACTAAATGCTAGTAGCAACTCCCGGTTACTATGACACCCTCACAGACTTCCAGAGTACCCTCTGGGTGCAATAGGACTTCAACTGAAAACTACTCATGTAAACTTTCTGCCTCAAAGCTTCGCAAATAGTATTCTCTGAAATGGCCAGGGGCAACAGAAGTTAGTGACATTTCTGTTGTATGCTATAAGGATTCTAGATGCTTCATAGTAAAAGTTCACATGTGGTAAGAAATTCAGGGGTACTACCTTTGTTCGTAAGCTTCAAAGCATTTAAAAATTTATAGGCATACAGTGATAAAGGATTGTCATTGCTAGGTGGCAGAGCTTCCCTTACCAATGAAAGTTCTTGCTCTCTAGTATCTAAATAGACTAGTCTTTGTCTAAAAACTGTGATAATGTCACCCAGGACAGATGCCTCGTAAGAAATGCCATTCTCCTTAAGGCCCATGACAACCATTACCGTTCTCTATTGCCACTAGGCCCATAACAAAGACCAAATCTCAACATGATTCAGGGGGACAGGTACACACTGTGATCCAGGAGGACATAGCTTGCACACCAAAAGAATTGCAGTACTTCATTAATATATATTAGCAGAAACCTGGTGAGTGTGTAGGAGTAGATGCTCAGGGTATTAGAGCAAGGAGAGCAGAATATAACATTAGATCCAGCTGAATTCATTGATATGGGTACACTTTACTGGATATTGTGAATTCAAAGGGTTAGATCGTGCAGCTGGAGTTGGCTGTAACAGCTTACTTGGTTGACTAAAATTTGGAGGCGGTGTTGGTCTACAGTTAATGAGGTTGAGATGCTAGAGCTTTCTTGGCATGATGTAGCGGAGGGAATCCAAAGGTTGGCCTCAGTCTTTTTTCATAGCAAACTTCAATCCTCAAAGATTGTGAAGCAATGCCTACAAGATCTCAAAGGAAAGAAGGCATGAGCCAAACTCTCTGTCAGGTATAGAAGCAAAAGACAAATAGTCTGAACATGGGGTAATGTTATTTCCTTGACCCTGTTGGAGAAATCTGTTAGAAGATTCAGCCAACCAAGAGATGAGTGGAAAAACAACTGCAAGGGAATTGGCAATGATTACTGACATGAACTGTACGACTAGGACAAATGTGGGGATTTTGGTGACAGAACAGAATATAAATGTTGTTAGCCCTGATAATGTAGAAATTATATCAAAAATTAGTTATATCATTAAATTAGTTATATCACTAATGAAAGGTGGGAAGCAAAGGGTGGAGAGGGGTAGAAGTATACTGATTTCTTCATCTTCAATAACTAGGGGTCAAAGTTATCACTTAATGCTAGTAATTCAAGTAGTAGAGTTATAAGTATTCTTTTGAACGATGCAGAGTAAACACTAAGAGAGCGATTACCTACTAAAAAAAGGTGATGGAGAAAAGGGTAGGGACGAGGAGAAAAAGGGTATTTATTAACTTTGTCTTTGTTCATAGTAGAAAATTATTAGACACTGTCAGACGAGGAGGGAGAAGATGGATTGTTCAATAAGTAATGTCTAGTATCAAATTGGATAAACATTAAAGAAGTAGATTCCTACTTCATACCATACCTCAAAATAAATCATAGAGTTTAGAGATTTAATGTAAAAATGAAGCCATAAAGATATTAGAAGGGATTTTAAGAATATAGTTACATAATAGGGTAAGCCTTTCTAAACATATAAGCAATGAGGGAGTCTATAAAAGTGAAAACTTTAATTTGAAAAAAAAATCAATGTAAAAAGACAAACTGGGGAAATTTTTACCAACACTTTAATTAGAGTCTCACATGATATATGAAGAGTGCTCGCAAACCAGTAAGAAAAAGATAAACCCCCCAACAGAAAAATAGAGAAAGGATAAGAATAGATAATACCCCAAAGAAGAAATGCCATGGCTGAGAAGTTTATGAAAAAATATTTACACTAATTAGTCATAAGAAATGCAAATGTAGACAAATATTGTATGATTCCACTATATGAAGCACCTAGCATGGTCAATTCATAGAGACAGAAAGTAGAACGGTGGTTGTCAGGGACTAAGGGGAGGGAAGAATGGGGAGTTAGTGTTTAATGGGTACAGAGTTTCAGTTTAGGATGATGGAATCATTCAGGAGATGGATGGTAGTGATGGTTGCCCAGTAGTGTGAATGTACTTAATGCCACAATACACTTTAAATGGTTCAAATGGTAAATTTTATGTTATGTAGATTTTACCACAGTTGAAAAGACTCCTGAGGATTTTAAAGAAGGACTCTTGTATTTAAGGATTTAGGTTCATCTGTAGGAGACTGTGAGAAGAGAACTTTAAACCCTGAAAGTAAGTCTGATACTATGATAATTCTTTGATTGAGTCATACCTCTAGAAACTTTGTTTTCTGTATACATTAGAATTCTATTCTTTTCCTATAAAAATTACTTCCTCAAGAGAGTAAATTTTAGAGACTGGTTCAAGATGGCAGAGTATAAGGATGTGTGCTCACTCCCTCTTGCGAGAGCACTGGAATCACAACTAATTGCTGAACAGTCATCGACAGGAAGACACCGGAACTCACCAAAAAAGATACCCCACAACCAAAGACAAGGGAGAAGCCACAATGAGACAGTAGCAAGGGCACAATCACAATAAAATCAAATCCCATAACTGCTGGGTGGGTGACTCACAGACTGGAGAACACATACCACAGAAGTCCACCCACTGGAGTGAAGGTTCTAAGCCCCGCGTCAGGCTTCCCAACCTGGGGGTCCGGCAACGGGAGGAGGAAATCCTAGAGAATCAGACTTTGAAGCCTAGTGGGAATTGATTGCAGGACTTCAACAGGACTGGGGGAAACACACTCCACTCTTGGAGGGCACACACAAAGTAGTGTGTGCATCGGGACCTGGGGAAGGAGCAGTGACCCTGGGGGAGACTGAACCAGACCTACCTGCTAGTGTTGGAGGGTCTCCTGCAGAGGCAGGAGGTGGCTCTGTTTCACCGTGGGGACAAGGACACTGGCAGCAGAAGTTCTGGGAAGTACTCCTTGGCATGAGCCCTCCCAGAGTCTGTCATTAGCCCCACCAAAGAGCCCAGGTAGTCTCCAGTGCTGGGTTGCCTCAGGCCAAACTACCAACAGGGAGGGAACCCAGCCCCACCCATCAACAGTCAAGTGGATTAAAGTTTTACTGAGCTCTGCCCACCAGAGCAACAGTCAGCTCTACCCACCACCAGTCCCTCCCATCAGGACACTTGCACAAGCCTCTTAGATAGCCTCATCCACCAGAGGGCAGAGAGCAGAAGCAAGAAGAACTACAATCCTGCAGCCTGTGGAACAAAAACCACATTCACAGAAAGATAGACAAGATGAAAAGGCAGAGGGCTGTGTACCAGATGAAGGAACAAGATAAAACCCCAGGAAAACAACTAAATGAAGTGGAAGAATTTGAATTCTTCCAAAAAAAGAATTCAGAATAATGATAGTGAAGATGATCCAGGACCTTGGAAAAAGAATGGAGGCAAAGACTGAGAAGATGCAAGAAACGTTTAACAAAGACCTAGAAGAATTAAAGAATAAACACCTAGAAGAATTAAAGAGCAAACCAACAGAGATGAACAATACAATAACTGAAATGAAAAATACACTAGAAGGAATCAATAGCAGAATAACTGAGGCAGAAGAACGGATAAGTGACCTGGAAGACAGAATGGTGGAATTCACTGCCGCAGAACAGAATAGAGAAAAAAGAACGAAAAGAAATGAAGACAGCCTAAGAGACGTCTGGGACAACATTAAATGCACCAACATTCGCATTTTAGGGGTCCGAGAAGGAGAAGAGAGAGAGGAAGGACCCAAGAAAATATTTGAAAGATTACAGTCAAAAACTTCCCTAACATGGGAAAGGAAATAGCCACCCAAGTCCAGGAAGCGCAGAGAGTCCCAGGCAGGATAAACCCAAGGAGAAACATGCCGAGACACACAGTAATCAAATTGACAAAAATGAAAGACAAATTATTGAAAGCAACAAGGGAAAAACAACAAATAACATACAAGGGAACTTCCATAAGGTTAACAGCAGAGTTCTCAGCAGAAACTCTACAAGCCAGAAGGGAGTGGCATAATATATTTAAAGTGATGAAAGGGAAGAACCTACAACCAAGATTACTCTACCCAGCAAAGATCTCATTCAGATTCAATGGAGAAATCAAAAGCTTTACAGACAAGCAAAAGCTAAGAGAATTCAGCACCACCAAACCAGCTCTACAACAAATGCTAAAGGACTTCTCTAAGTGGGAAACACAAGAGAAGAAAAGGACCTACAGAAACAAACCCAAAACAATTAAGAAAATGGTCACAGGAACATACATATCGATAATTACCTTAAACGTCAATGGATTAAATGCTCCAACCAAAAGAGACAGGCTGGCTGAATGGATACAAAAATAAGACCCATATATATGCTGTCTACAAGAGACCCACTTCAGACCTAGGGACACATACAGACTGGAAGTGAGGGGACAGAAAAAGATATTCCATGCAAATGGAAATCAAAAGAAAGCTGGGGTAGCAATACTCGTATCAGATAAAATAGGCTTTAAAATAAAGAATGTTACAACAGACAAGGAAGGACACTATATAATGATCAAGGGATCAATCGAAGAAGAAGATATAACAATTATAAATACATATGCACCCAACATAGGAGCACCTCAATACATAAGGCAACTGCTAACAGCTATAAAAGAGGATGATTATAGACGCAAAAATCCTCAACAAAATACTAGGAAACAGAATCCAACAACACATTAAAAGGATCATACACCATGATCAAGTAGGATTTATCCCAGGGATGCAAGGATTCTTCAATATATGCAAATCAATCAATGTGATACACCATATTAAAAAATTGAAGAATAAAAACCATATGATCATCTCAATAGAGGCTGAAAAAGCTTTTGACAAAATTCAACACCCATTTATGATAAAAACTCTCCAGAAAGTGGGCACAGAGGGAACCTACCTCAACATAATAAAGGCTGTATACGACAAACCCACAGCAAACATCATTCGCAATGGTGAAAAACTGAAAGCATTTCTTCTAAGATCAGGAACAAGACAAGGATGTCCACTCTTGCCACTATTACTCAACATAGTTTTAAAGGAATTCAAATTGGAAAAGAAGAAGTAAAACTGTCACTGTTTGCAGATGACACGATACTATACATAGAGAATCTTAAAGACACCACCAGAAAACTACTAGAGCTAATCAATGAATTTGGTAAAGTTGCAGGATACAAAATTAATGCACAGAAATCTCTTGCATTCCTATACATTAACAACAAAAGATCAGAAAGAAATTAAGGAAACACTCCCATTTACCATTGCAACAAAAAGAATAAAATACCTAGGAATAAACCTACTTAAGGAGGTAAAAGACCTGTACTCAGAAAACTATAAGACACTGATAAAAGAAGTCAAAGATGACACAAACAGATGGAGAGATATACCATGTTCTTGGATTGGAAGAATCAATATTGTGAAAATGAGTATACTACCCAAAGCAATCTACAAATTCAATGCAATCCCTGTCAAATTACCAGTGGCATTTTTTACAGAACTAGAACAAAAACCTTAAAATTTGTATGAAGACACAAAAGACCCCGAATAGCCAAAGCAGTCTTAAGGGAAAAAACTGGAGCTGGAGGAATCAGACTCCCTGACTTCAGACTATACTACAAAGCTACAGTAATCAAGACAATATGGTACTGGCACAAAACAGAACTATAGATCAATGGAACAGGATAGAAAGCCCAGAGATAGACCCACGCACCTATGGTCAACTAATCTATGACAAAGGAGGCAAGGATATACAATGGAGAAAAGACAGTCTCTTCAATAAGTGGTGTTGGGAAAACTGGACAGCTACATGTAAAAGAATGAAATTAGGACGCTCCCTAACACCATACACAAAAATAAACTCCAAATGGATTAAAGACCTAAATGTAAGACCGGACACTATAAAACTCTTAGAGGAAAACATAGGAAGAACACTCTTTGACATAAATCACGCAAGATCTTTTTTTGATCCACTTCCTAGATAATGGAAATAAAGACAAAAATAAACGAATGGGACCTAGTGAAACTTAAAAGCCTTTGCAAAGCAAAGTATAAACAAGATGAAGAGACAACCCTCAGAATGGGAGAAAATATTTGCAAACGAGTCAATGGACAAAGGATTAATATCCAAAATATACAAACAGCTTATGCAGCTCAATATTTAAAAATCAAACAACCAGTCAAAAAATGGGCAGAAGGGGCTTCCCTGGTGGCACAGTGGTTGAGAGTCCGCCTGCCGATGCAGGAGACACGGGTTCGTGCCCCGGTCCGGGAAGATCCCACATCCCACATGCCGCAGAGCGGCTAGGTCCGTGAGCCATGGCCGCTGAGCCTGTGTGTCCGGAGCCTGTGTTCCGCAACGGGAGAGGCCACACAGTGAGAGGCCCGCATACCTCAAGAAAAAAAAAAAATGGTCAGAAGACCTAAATAGACATTTCTCCAAAGAAGACATACAGATGGCCAAGAAGCACATGAAAAGCTACTCAACATCACTAATTATTACAGAAATGCAAATCAAAACTACAATGAAGTATCTCCTCACACCAGTTAGAACGGGCATCATCAAAAAATCTACAAACAACAAATCCTGGAGAGGGTGTGGAGAAAAGGGAACCCTCTTGCACTGTTGGTGGGAATGTAAATTGATACAGCCACTATGGAGAACAGTATGGAGGTTCCTTAAAAAACTAAAGATAGAAATACCATATGACCCAGCAATCCCACTACTGGGCATATACCCAGAGAAAACCATAATTCAAAAAGACACATGCACCCCAATGTTCATTGCAGCACTATTTACAATAGCCAGGTCACGGAAGCAACCTAAATGCCCATCGACAGATGAATGGATAAAGAAGATGTGGTACATATATACAGTGGAATATTACTCAGCCATAAAAAGGAATGAAATTGGGTCATTTGTTGAGATGTGGATGGATCTAGAGACTGTCATACAGAGTGAAATAAGTCAGAAAGAGAAAAACAAATATCGTATATTAGCACACATGTGGAACCTAGAAAAATGGTACAGATGAACCTGTTTGCAGGGCAGAAATAGAGACACAGATGTAGAGAACAAACATATGGACACCAAGGGGGGAAAGTGGGGGTGGTGGTGGGATGAATTGGGCGATTGGGATTGACATGTATACACTGATGGGTATAAAATGGATGACTAATAAGAACCTGCTGTATAAAAAAATAAAATAAAATTTAAAAAAGAATTGCTCAACTATGGAATGAGTTTACTTTGCGAAGTAAGCAATCTTCTATCATTTTAATTTAACAAAAAAAAGCGAGTGAATTTTATCCTGCTTAGGATCAGTAACAATTTGTCATATCCATTCTCTTCCATTTCCCTCAAAAGCCCTCCAATGGCCTGTACGTCTGGTACCTATTTACAGGCATATAAATAATATATTCAATGCATATTGCGAATTTCATGTTTGATGTATAAAATCTATTTAGCACCATTAAACATCAATAGTGATTTGCTTTGTAGTTAGGTCTCATCAAATAATAAACATCTTCTGACTGCAGCCAGTTTTTCTCCAAGTGAGTAATCCACAATAGCAGGGGATTTTTAAAAAAGTTCCAGCCTGGCTCTTGATCGTCCCCTGAAATTTTCAGTGAATAGGAGATCACTTAGTACCAGCTGAATTTAATCAGTTTAATCAGTGTATGTAAAAGAAGCAATAATGTAAGTAAACTGCAAAAAAAAAAAAGTATCAAATATAAATAGTTTCTGGACTATCCGGTGCTTTTGGTTTATTTCTATCTGTGTTCTTTGCCCTAGATAAATAACAATACCCAAACACACTTGAAATACATATAGGAAGCTTTAAAAGCACACAGCTTATTTCTCTTTTATTCAACATAGACTGTTTCCTTTTCTTTAGTAATTTTTCCTTCCCCCTTCTCCCCAGGGAATTTCATAAATATAATCACAAAGCCTTATAGAAATTTGCTAAAAGTTTTTTATTGTATTCACTGAGAACATCACATTGTTCCACAGTAAAATGATCTTATCCTCCAAATGATTACAAAGCACTTTTCATTAAAAAGGTTTCGGTTATCTATATTAAATTGCACATTATAAAAAAATCAGTTATAAATCATACCCTTTAAAAAGAAACATAAGGCAAGTACTAAAATACTGCACACTGATCAAACCCAGCATAATCATTTCACATAGTGATCTATATTTAAACAACTACTGTGCCAAAAATGGCATCCTGTGTAGGTAGGTAGAGAAGCAGACTCACTGCAGTGTGCAGCGTGCACTTGGAACAGCTTGGTTTTGATGTCTAAAATCAAACATGTTTTTCTAACTTTGAAAATATGCAAAATAGTTTAAAAATTACTTTTCAGGTAAACATTAAAATAAAACAAGTTGACATAAAAAATATCATGTTATACTAGGAGATAGTTTAAATATCCAAGCTCTCTCTCAGTAATACTGCAGGGTTCAGTTTGTCATAGCTATAACTTTCAGGCTAAAATAAACTCGTAGGAGAACAAAATGCAAATTTATCAAGCATTGGGCAATGCCTTTATAATCTTACATTTCTCAAACCACAATATTTTAACAATTACATGAGAAGTTATTACTAAAGGGATATTTCATCTCTAGTGTAGTTTTTTTTAAAATTTTTATTGGAGTATAGTTGATTTACGATGTTGTGTTAGTTTCTGCTGTACAGCAAAGTGAATCAGCTATACGTATACATATATCCACTCTTTTTTTTTAGACTCTTTTCCCATATAGGTCATTACAGAGTATTGAGTTCCCTGTGCTGTACAGTAGGTCCTTATTAGTTATCTATTTTATATATAGTGTGATATGTCAATCCCAATCTCCCAATTTATCTTCCCCCTGTAACTTCAGATTAACAAGCCCCTGTTCTCCCTTCCACATACAACTAATTTTAACAGTAGAATGGAATTATCATTAGTTAACAGAGAATCCAGCACGCTCCAGTAGATTCTAAATGTCTGGTTTTCCTAATTAGGAAAATGATAGTGTGTATTATTTTCCTAATGTATATTTTTAAAATCTTCACAAAATAGAGTTAAGGCAAAGTCTATAAAGACAGCAAGGTTAAATAAAAACCTGTGGTCCCCACTTCCTGTGAATACTACTTACAGGTACATTAGGATTCAGAGACCCACGTGGAATTTGGGGTAGAGTTTTAGGTGCGTGTCACACAGTCAGCCACGACCATGATGCTGAGAGCCCTTGATAATCATAGGTCTGAGATTTGCTGACACTGACCCAGACACAGTCCTTTCTAATTTCTTTATGTTAAATCTGAAAGATAAACAGTGATACTTTGTGTCATTTTTTTAAAAAAGTAACTCATTGTCCAAGTTTTAAGATTGATGACTCCCAAAACTCTAATCTTAGCCTGAAAAATAGCTTAAAATATCTACTTAAACAAGCTCAATAGAAAGCTATTTTGTATATATAGCTATATGTATAATAAAATATACATAACATTTTTTTCACATACCCTCCGAGTCACAGAATACTTTGAATAGCTAACTATGCTAGAAACATTGACCCGGGATTTTTCTTTAAAGGCATTATGTTGGGGGGCTGTGTTCATCATTAAGTTTTCATTTGGTGATCATTTTTTGACTTTCATACTGAACGCCTTCTGTGTTAACAAAAATTGCATACCTCTAAGTAGATTTTGAACTCAGTAATTGTTTTATAGGAGGTTTTTCTCCTCAGACATATATACAAAATGCAACATGCATAATACTGCTAGATCTACACATTTCTTATTGACATATATATTTAAAAAGAAAAAAATAATTTTGCAAGGAACATGAAATTTAGCACCAATCTTGATCTGATCTTTCTCTGGTAGGAAAAAAAGGCACCAAATACAGTCAGTTCATAGCCTCAGGTCAAAATACAGCACTCTTGATAACAAACCCTGGGTCCCTGAAATAATATTCCAATATAGGCTAAATTACAAAAGATATGTTGACCCATTACTGTCTAGCATTTTAGAACATACTATAGAAGATTACATTTGGTGAAGATAACAGTAGAAAAGGTTTATGTGTTTACACACGTATTTAACAAATGGACTCTTCTAATAACTGACAGATACTGAAAAGTATTATCTGATGAAGAATAAAAATCATTTATCAGAGGCTCCAAAATAGTGTCACAGATCTGATTTGATTTCTAAATGTTGTTTTATATTGATAGTGATATCACATACATGCTTAGCGACATTCAACTCCAAAATACTCTTCTTACAGCACCCATATAGAAAGGCTAGAAACATCTTTAGATTGGGAACTTGTGGGTTAACTCCTACACTATTGCCACACTCAACGGTAGCATTTTCGATAACTCCAGCAGGACAAAAATTCATTGCCACGGTCCCTGTTCCACTAGGAAAGGGGTGCCTCTTACAGGAGTTGTTTAACATGTAAGCTGTAAGGTTAAGGCACAAGCATACAATCTTTTGTCAGTGATCATCCATCTTCCTGCCAAAGAAAACACAGATGAAAACGACCTCATCGTCAAGCTGCCAGTGTAATTTGAAAAGCCACTGGTGAAGCATATTAGTAAGTGTTCATTATTGTATATAGATTATAAATTTCTTCACTTTTTTCCTTTTTCAGACTATCCACAGGCCACAATAGTTAATACTCCATTTTTGTTCCTTTTAAATCCATTTATCAGAGAAAAACACTTAAATTTTATCGATATTTCGACCCCCTTAACAACTTGTATTCCCTTGCCTTTTAATCCCAGAATCACCATTAACTCACTGACAAAGCAAGAATTAAGCTGGATTTTTAGTCAGACACTGAAAGCTGAGGTAGGTGGACTGCCATGATCAAGTGAGTGTCATGAGCACTTCGAAAGGTTTTATTTCATTCCCACTGTCTTTCCAACATACTAATAAAAGATTGAAATCTTGTTTCATAAGTGAGGTAGCCTCCTATTTTATATCTGTCAAAAAAAACAGTACCATGGAGAATTTCCTTGAATGTATAGAGGCCAAGATGATTGTTTACTTTAAAAAAATTAATAATTTTTTTTTTTGGCCGTGCCAGGCATGCATGTGCAATCTTAGTTTCCTGACCAGGGATCGAACCCACGCCCCCTGCATTGGTGTGCAGAGTCTTAACCACCGGACCGCCAGGGAAGTCCCCCAAAATTAATTTTTAAAAGGACAAGCTAAATAGACTACTATGTCCCAAATATCAAGGCTTGGGTGCTTCAAAGATGTGACAGTGAACTGTTTCATGGGTCATAAGGAGTTATCTGATAAAATCCGTATTTATCAGGAATTATGATTCTAAGTTATGTGCAGGTTTCATATTTAGCTATGGGCATTTGGCCCTTTATTCTTGAAAATTGTAGCCTATCACTTGTAGTATATTTATAAAACAAAGCATTAGTCTCTGCCAACAAATAAAGTGATAAAATATGGCTGCGGCTATCCCATTACAGTGAACCTGGGAGCTGTGTGTGCCTGTTCTCCACCTTATTTATTCTTTGCTCCTTCTTTGCCAGCTACAATGAAGTTTTCAGTTAGAAATTTCCCACAGAGTTTTAAATACTTATATAAATTATTCACATATTTAAAAACTACGGACTTAATTAGCTTATACTTTTCACTTGTATCTCTAGACTCTGGGAAGTTACTCTTAATACCATTCACCATAAAGTGTAACCCAGCCTAAGGCAGGTTCATTAGGAACTGCATCCCAGAGGCCCACTACATTCTAAGGCATCCTCCATGATGTGCTTTCAGGACTATGATTTAGCAAAACTTTAATGGAATATGAAAATCAAAGTTAAAAAGTGAGCTCTCTGAAAATATTTATATTAAGAACGTGACAGTCTTTTCTCTCAAAGTATTTACCTTAAACATTTAAAGTTTTATATGTTAGCACAAAAGATGACAATTATATGAAACTTATTACTCCTCCCAGTTTTAATCATGTAATTAAAATTTTTTTCGGTGTATCATTAGAACTCTTAAGTTGAAAGCTAAGAGCAAGCCATTCTCCAGGTTACACAAAATTGGATGGAGTTCCATCCTCTGAAATCAGAGGGACTGGTAAGCAGTGCAGCTAAGCAACCAGTAGCACTAAGCAAGGATATTAATGGACTTTTCAGCAGGTTTTTGAAGGATGTGGGGAAGTAAAGGGAAAAATGATAAAGATAATATAAAAAGAGGCATACTAAAGGGTCTGAAAATTTACCATCACCAGGAAGTCCTCAGAGGCACCCATGCTATAGGTTGCCTACCTCAAATCTCATACCACGTTTTCTGTTCAGTCTTATTTAACATCAAGAGTTATCTGGACATGGGACAGCTTACAAATAACAATAGCACAAATTAGAATGTTCTTAAGTGCAGTTAAAAGGAGTATAATTACCGGAAGTAAACATGTTTACTTTACAACCAAGTGTACATTGACTTTAAAAGTGGGAAGTTGAAGCTAATAGAATTATTTTTTTTTCCATACTTGGGCAGAGCCCATGGGTCTGCAAACATGTATAAACAGATAATGCATGATCATGAAATGCAAATGAAGTCCTGTTTCTATTTATGAATAGAATTTGAAGCTTAATGCAAGCACTATGCAGTTTTCAGTGTAAATTACACATCTTGTAGTAGGGCTATAGACGAAGCATTACAACCATGATCAAAGAGATTTATAAGTTTTGAATATAGTATCAATAATCTGGGTGGTTTATTATTACTTAAATGGATGCATCCCAGCAATGTCTACTGCAATAAAATTTAACCAGAATGTTTCTGTAAGATCCTTGGGCATCTGTTACAATACCCAATCCAGCCTTTCTGTAAAGTTGCTCCTCTTCTTATGCTATTGTTGGCCTCAAATGCCAGAACCTTTTGAGTTCGCTTAGTCCTATCAGAATTAGGAGGATGACATGAGAAAGTAGAGTTTCTATTCCTTTTTGGGGGTGGGGAGTGGGCAAGGAATAGCAACTTTATTCAGCAAGCCAGCCGAACAAGAAGACGGTGGACTCGTGTCCCAAGAACCATTGCGCCTGAGTTAGAATTCAGGCTTCTTTTATACTAAAAGGGGAGGGAGTAAAGTCAAACACTTCCTGGTTCTGTTCAGCCTCCGGAGGGGATGTGTTAATTTCTTCCTCCCTGCAGTCATTCACAGGTGGGCCTGGTCAGGATGTTTCCTGTGAGCTAAACAAAGGTATTTTATTTTTATTTTTTTTACAAAAAACTTTTATTGTATTTACAAAAAACTTTTATTGTATTATAACGTTGTGTGAATTTCTGCTGTACAGCAAAGTGACAGTTTGTATCTATTCTTTTAAACAAGTGTCTTGGATTGAACAAAAAAAAATGTAGGCCCATCAGGTCACTTTACTGCAATAGTAACACTCTGTTCAGAAATTAGAGAGGATTTACTTTGAAAGATTAAAGTAATATTTCTTGGTCTAAAACAAATCTTTGTGAATATTAATATTTTTTATTTTCTTAGTATATATTTTAGATGTTTATAACTATTTGTACCAAACATATTACTAAATATGCATTTTATGGAATTTAGCATCTTACCTTTCATACTTTTTAACTTTATATTATTATAGCACAGAACTCCCCATAAGAGTCTATGTTAGTGGAGCCTTTTCAGTGTTGTAGATCCTGTTTGATTCATTCCATTAGACTGAAAACTAACATATGTATAATATTATACACAAACACAATATTCTGAGATCTAAGTTTTATTATAAATACTTGTCATGTTGCTCTTTTATCATGGAAAATAAGCAAGATCAAGTCTTTGAGTTTCAGATTATTACTTTTCTTCCCCTAAAATCAGCAACATTTTGAAAGGAAAAACATTTTGGAGGTCTTTACAAAATAAATTTTCTATTTTAGATCTAGTCTTTCTGTAAAATTGGGAGGTAGTCAGGAGTTTGTGCTGAAACTGTAGGAAAAATAAAAATAATGGCAGGTTCAATGATTGTACTTAGTTGTATGGTTTTGCTAATTTCAAAAGCACTGATAATAATGAGGAAATAATGTTTTATATAACTGGGCATGAATAAATGAAGAAACTAATAATGTATTACATTATCATTTCTAAGTCATTTTGTAAAAGCTTAAATAAAATAAGAACATCAAAGGGCAGCATGGTCAAACTATAGATTTTTTTTTTTAATGCAACAGAACCTTCCAAAAAACAAATTATCTAAGTCCCCTGAATATGAAATGTGGAAGAATTGGAAGTAGTAAGTTGCAGAGTGTCTCCAAGATCAAAATTATTTAAAGTTCTGTTAGAAATAAATTCCGTATTTAGTATTTACACTTTGAACCTTCAAGGTTGCAGATGAGAAAGCTGATACTAAAAGGAAAAGTTATTGGGTTTTCTAGATGTTTAATTAACAGCCTCATTTTGCTCCTCCCCCTGCCTGCCCTCCTTTCCCATCAACAATTGCAAATCCATATGCTTTCCAGGCATCTCCATCCTCAGCTAGAGACAGGAATGGAAGGACTTTGCCTTTCACAAACGATCGAAGCTGAAAAGAGAAGTAGGGAGATAATAGGTTTCATTTCTCTCAGCACAGAGACTTTAGAAACAGGTGAATCCTGGAGGTGCTTTATAAAAACAGCATTTTCCCAGGTGAACAAGCTACATTTGAGGAAGATCTAAAATACATATGTATTTAGGATTTAAATATGCTTTGCACATTATTAACTTAAAGACCTAAATAACAAAGAAAAATGTACTAAAATATAATTTCAGGAATGAGGGACGTGTTCTGATGTTTTTTAGATGAATATGGGTCATGTCATGACTTCGGTTTTAATTTTAAGTCTTTAAAACTCAAATAGCCTTCTTATATTTGTCTGTGTATAAAAATATTTTTTAAAATACAGGCAATGTTAAAGGGGAACACAATAGGATAAGTACATATGAACGCAAATTTTTGTCAGAAAGTTTTACCGATTTGAGCAATTCTTTCTATCAGAAATAGATATTTTCTTCACAAAGATGTTTTTTTCCCATTTGTGCCTAAAACTGCAACTTGATAACATGCACTAGGACCTGATATTTAAACAAAGTCTTACTGAGCAACAAATCAGAAGTCAGAAAAATTCTAAGTTAAAATGCCAGAATATCTTTCAATTCTTCTGTTTTACTTTATTGTTACAATTTAAACAAATTCAGAAATCTGGGGTGTTTCTGGCTACTTGAGTAAAACACACTGCAAATCCAAAGGGGAAAAATGTAAATGGAAGAAATGTCTGATTTCTGAACTGTTCTGCCCTTATGAACATGATCCTGTTCATCTCACACCTTGATTCTGAACACCTTGTCAGTACCTGCTCCAAGAAGGTCCCTTGACACTGGAGCAAGTCAGAATAACTTACTTTCAAAGCTTATTTAAGAGCAGGTGAGCAATTTTAACATAGACTTGAGATTTAAGTAGATCTGATATTATCTAGAATCCAGGCTTAAATTTTGTTTCCAAATAGCAGAAGAAATTAAAACAAAGATACCAAAACTAAAAACGCCAAGTGAGACAACAAACAATATTTCCGGTCCTAACCAAACTGCAACCCTTTCAATACAGCTTGAGGTATTTTTAAATATTTGTATAAGCTAAATAGCGCTCACAGTTTCTGAAGTTACTTTTTACTGAGATAGCTTCATATTCTCATAATATTTGACTTTCAGACAGGTTTTCTTGTACATGAAATTGAGTCTGAGTCTCCGGCCTCAGACTCATGGAAATATTGGACAGCTTTCAGTGGCAGAAAATGATTCTTGTAGTAATAAGGTTCTATTTCCCAATTATTGTGCTATTCCTAGGATGTGATTAAAAAAATAAGAAATTTGCAATTCATATAAAAGGAAAACTTGCTTAAACTTCTAAAAGCAAGTCCAGTCTGGTGGAGGTATGTAAGACATTAAATAACAGAGTCAGATTCCTTCTTAAAGATTCCAGATGAGCTTGACAACAGAGAGTTCTGGTTCTCCAACATTTTCTCCATCTTTTCTCCTCCAGTGGTTTTATTGATCTCTCTTTGCTTCTTACTATGGATCCATGGGATAAAACAAAGGACAGCACCTCCAATAAGGGGAGGGATTCCAGCGAGGTAGAATGCCACATCATAGGAGCCCAGCTTGTCACGGAGTAACCCTGGGAAGGGAAAAAACTGTCACCAAGAGAGAACAAGTATGGCTCTTGGGGTCTCAGATTAGTCACTCTGGTGGCCTACTGCCAACCTAGTATCTTCATCTCAGCAGAATAGTTCAAACATCTCAGATATCAGACATTTTTAAGGAAATGGGTCTGAAATATAAACCTTTTCTAATATGAAGAAGAAAAAGATCTCATTTCTTTAATCTTGTTGCAAGTCTGTGACAGGCCTTTGAGTTTTCCTACCAAGATATTACACAGAAAAAATATTTTCAACCAAGCTTTGGCTTTCTCAAAACCCTTCAGAGGCCATTTGGGATATTCTGACACATGGTGTAAAGGTCCTGTTTTAGCTGAAGGTGGACGGACCGTCAAGCTGAAACTTCTCTCATACACACAGACCTCAAAATGTCTACGTTTTAAACCTTTCTTGGGCCTGTTTATGAAATAACATGAAACTACTTAAAAGTATAATCCAAAATCATGAAAAATTATAAATCTAAGAGTCAGGATGAAAAAACTAGGTGGTTAAATACATTTTGGAAAGAAACTAAGGTTTGTCAGCACATGGGAGGAAAATATGAGAATATATGTGTGGTGCTCTAATAGATCCTAGGGCTCTGCTTCTAAAAACTGTCAGAATACTCCTTATTTCTAATTTCTCTAACCAAATCCAGATTTAAAAAGTTATCTTAGTGTTTTAAACTTTTACTATATAACCTAAGTTATCTGAAATGTTCTAGGAACACACTGTACTGAATATCTGACTCTGCTAAGTAAACAGCTGAGGATTTGTTCAGGTAAGTACCAACATCAAAAAAAAAAAAAGGAAAAAGGTGTATGGTCATTCCAAATAGAAACCTAAAATATACAACATATCTAAATATATGCTTTTCCTATCCCCTGAATCAGAACATTCCACATATAACTGAACCTTTCATCCTTATGAACATAAATTAACATGTTTGGTTGTAATACTATGATCCCTCAGAACCTCCTGCTGTTCTTCTGCCTGCTTTGAAAGTTTCCTGTTAACGCCTTCATTCTTGATCTGTTATAGTCACTTCTAGTAGCAAACACCGTTTCTACGAAAGTGCTGCTTGTAATTTGCTGTGGACTTGGAAACCCTAACAAACTAAGCTTGTAAGATGTAAAAATAGTGTATTACCTGGGGGAGAGGGAAAGGACTGGAGGGTTTTCCCTAAAAAGAGACTGTGATCTTAAGAACTTATCTTTTATTTGGTCTGCTCAGTAGTGGTTCTGCTTGCTTGATACATGACTAGATTCCCAACTGGCAAATTTGCTGATATGTGTGGTTCTGAATATGAGAATGAATTGAACTGAACTTTCACTGAGCCACTCAGATACCAGACATAGATGACAGTACATACATTTAAATTTTATAATAATTTTATCAAATCTTATAATAATTTACAGTGGCACCCAACTAATACTGAACGTGAAACATCTTTATACTATCATTCAGAAGATTTCTAAAGGTGAAATTCACATAACATAAAATTAACCATTTTAATGGCATTTAGTATACTAACAATGTTGTACAACCACCACCTCTCTCTAGTTCCAAAATATTTTCATCACACCAAAAGAAAACTCCACACCCATTATGCAGTTACTCCCTAATCTCCCTTCCCTCCATCCTCTGGCAACCACCAATCTGTTCTCTGTCTCTATGGATTTACCTATTCTGGATATTTCACAGAAACAGAATCATATAATATGGGACCTTTTGTATTTGGCTTCTTTCACTTAGCACATGTTTGAGGTTCATCTGCCTGGTAGCATGTATCAGTACAGCACTTCATTCCTTTTTATGGCTGAATAATACTCCGCTGTATGGATATACCACATTTTGTTTATCCATTCATCTGTTGACGGACATTTGGGTTGTTTCTACTAACTGTTAATTTTCATTAACTACTTCTCAGGGGGCTATGACCTCTTACACAAAGCATACATATTTAGAAATCTTTCAGAATCTTCACCTCTTCCTAAAAAGAAATCACACTGCTATTCCTCCAAAACACATACTAAGTGAAATATAGGAACTCTGAAAGCTCAAAGTCCAGAACCTAACTGCTACACATTTCACTGAGAGTTTTAGATATCAGTAAGAATAAGAGGACTCATTGGCAAATTTTTCCAACATGCCATCTACAGATGGTCTTATTAAAAATGTTATAGATAAGGCACATACAAAGCAAGACACCAGAAACCAATAAATCATAATATATTTAACATATAAGTGAGACTTAGGACCTACAGTAGAAAATGCTATGAATTAATATAATTTACCTGCAATGGGTGGGCCCACAGTCATGGGTATAGACATGAATCCGAGTAGAAATCCAATTGCTTGTGAGACATCCTGGGCACCAACTAACTCAAAGGCAATGGGGGCCATAATGGAAATGAAGCATCCATCGAAGAGACCCATGATGAGACAGACAGCAATGAGGGCCCCAAAGAGGCTGCACAGGGGAATCATCATGGACATCAGACCAATGAAGAAAAAGGACAGGACCTAGGACAGACACCACAATGTCAACTCTGCTCTCGGGAAAAGTGAACATCACTATTACTGAGCAACAGGCTTAGGACTTTCAAGTGGTTACTGGTCAGTCACCTCCTCAGCCCAGTTTGCCTTGATTTTATATACATAATCAACTCCCATAATCATCTCCCCCAAATTCCCCCAGCTTTCTCAATATTTCCATTAAGGGACAAGAAGAAAGTAAGGATTTTTTTTTAATAAATTTATTTTTATTTATTTTATTTTTGGCTGCATTGGGTCTTCACTGCTGCACGGGCTTTCTCTAGTTGCAGCGAGCGGGGGCTTCTCTTCATTGCGGAGCGTGGGCTTCTCATGCAGTGGCTTCTTTTGTTGCAGAGCATGGGCTCTAGGCACGTGGGCTTCAGTAGTTGTGGCATGCAGGCTCAGTAGTTGTGGCACACGGGCTCAGCTGCTCCATGGCATGTGGGATCTTCCCAGACCAGGGCTCAAACCCGTGTCCCCTGCATTGGCAGGCGGATTCTTAACCACTGCACCACCAGGGAAGCCCAAAAGTAAGGATTTTTATATACTTACTTTTCTTTCCAGGCTGAAAGCTCTTTGAGATCAGAATCTGTACAAAAGTCATCTTTGAACTACATGTTATAAGGTTTAAGGATCTTGTACCTGGGCACTGCTCAATACATATTTGTTCTTTGAATATCAGCTCAAATTCACTCATCAAACATGATTTAAAAATATTACCCTCGAAATTATATGCACTTTACTGGTATTCGTCCTCTGCATAATGAAAATATGCCAGCCAGATCCGTCCTTCACATCACAGAGCTTCCAGTTTGGAGAATACAGAGATGTAAGTTTTAGATATTTAAATAATCAATTTAGAATATAGTGCCTGCTAATATTCCAGACATGGTGAGCATAGGTAGATCAAGGGAGAGAGATTAAAATAAGTAACTATGATTTGATATTCTATAAATGTGTACTGAATTTTGATTATTCAAATTCCAATTAAATTTTGACCGTCAGAGGAAATATATGATGCATAACATGCAGTGAAAACAGTGAACACGTTCTGCTATAACATCCTAAGAACTAATTTATATAATCCAGTTTTGTTTACAGTGTAAATCAATGACTATTATTGCCAAAGAATATTCTCAAACATTGTCTTTTGATGCTAAGTCATAGACAGGCCCTATTTAAGCACCCCAGAGTTAAGGCTGAGAAATATTTTGCACCACAGAACACTTTCATTTTAGCGTTAGAGTAATTAATAGAATCAAACACTTGATTTTCCCTGCCATTTGGTAGCTGCTGTGCTATGTTCTGTGTACGGTGCTACGTGAATAACACCTGGTTCCTACCCTTGGGTTGTGGGGAGGTGACCATGTAAATAAATAAATGCACATGAAGTGTTCTAGATGTTGCTGCTGTTGTATATTCAAAGTATGGTGGGTACAAAAAAAGGAAGGAGTGGCCCATTCAATAGCTTTTTTAGGCAAAGAACTAATTAAAATTGGATCATTCACTCATTAGTGGAAGAAATGTTTTAAAAAGAATCAGCTTTTTAAAAAAGTATTCATATAATAGCAACTATTATTTATTTAATGTTTATGAAATGCCAGGCGTTTTTCTAAGGACTTTAGATCGTGATTCTCATAACAGTTTTATGAGATGGGTACTAATGTTTTCCCCGTTTTACAGATGAAGAGAATGATGCTGGGAGGTTTAGTAACCCTGGATGGAGCCAGCCTGGAACCCATGGTCTGCCTGGGCAGTAGGTAGCAGGGAACGGTGGAACAATTTCTAGAGGGTACCCTCCGATGACAGTGGGGCTGGGGAGGAAGGGAGAGGCCACATAAAGCAGCCATCTGGATCACCGTCTTCATCTGCTCTGTTTTTCCCAGGACCCACTAGGCACATCTATGGCATACCAAGCTTGATTGCATGCCTCAGGGCAGCCCCTCACAACCTTAGTGCACATCAAGATCACCTGAGGAACAGGGATCTGGGAACGGTGATTTTCACAAGCTCCCCAGGTAACTTTGACACAAGTTGTCCACTGACCCCACAATAAGAAACACACTGTTGAAAAAGGTTTTAAACTCCAAGTTGGTTGCTTTTTGACAGCAACATATTATATAGCTGAATCAATTTTTCTTCTTCATTATTAAAATATAGCTTTATGGTAGAATTATAATTAGTTTAAGACTCTGAGTTGGCTATTTGAAAAATAAGTCTGGCACTTCACATTTTCTAAAGAACATAATCTCCCATTCTGATTTTCTATGTTCCACTTAAACAACTTTTTCTCCAATCCAATTTCCCTCAAAGCGTAAGCATAATTTCTTAGTGGTGGGTAATTACTGGGTTTGCAGCCTATAGATTTTAAAGAACTTATAAGGCTCAGAGGGACAGACCGGGTTCTAGCTCTCTGTGACCTTGATAAAAAGACTCCCTGATGCTGCCCATCTACACAAAAAGAGATTTAAAGCTAAATCAGAATGTAGAAAGTGGGTTGAAACTAGCAAGTAAGTAAAGATTTGAGTTATTTTTATTGAAAAACTAATAAAGACAAATCCTAATATTATTAATTAGATACATTTTTACTCTATCTACAAACACAAAAGAAGATAAATACTTGACTCTTAGAAAGGTATCTATCATTACAAATTCCAGAGAACCTGGAGTAAAATGTTAGGACATCACGGGGCCAGATGGAATGGGTTTAACTGGTAAAGCCACATACCAAATATTCCCAACCACACAACTGTAATTCTACTAGGTGAGCTTTCAGTGTGCTTCCTATTCTTTTACTGTTTTGTTCAGAACAAATCTCTTCCAAGGTAAGACAACCAGAGTGACTCTTGAAAGCTTAGCCCAAAGTCATTTTTGCTCAATAAACAAATGTTTTCTTGGACCAATTTATGTAACATGAGACCGAGGCACTTACGTTAGTTATCCTGATCTTTCTATCCATTTTTGGCCCCTTCAACTTTTTGTTCTTTGGTCAGTTTTGTAAGAAATCATATAAGAGGGGCTTCCCTGGTGGCGCAGTGGTTAAGAATCCGCCTGCCATTGCAGGGGACACGGGTTCAAGCCCTGGTCCGAGAACATCCCACATGCCGCGGAGCAACTAAGCCCGTGTGCCACAACTACCAAGCCTGCACTCCACAGCCCATGAGCCACACCTACTGAGCGCAAGTGCCACAACTACTGCAGCCCACCCACCTAGAGGCCGTGCTCTGCAACAAGAGAAGACACCGCAATGAGAAGCCTGCGCACTGCAACAAAGAGTAGCCCCCACTCGCCGCAACTAGAGAAAGCCTGTGGGCAGCAACGAAGACCCAACACAGCCAAAAATTAATTAATTAATTAATTATTTTAAAAAAGGATTGCTAGTGTATAGATACACAATGGATTTTGTAAAAAAAGAAATCATATACGAGTTTCAAATTTATTATTATATATTTTGAGCATATTACTTCTTAACACTTTACCTGACTGCAATTTCTCCTTTTCTCAATTCAAATTATGTTAATTTATATTCTTTTTCAAATATTTAAAACTGTTAAATTTTAATAACAATTGTTAAATAAAAATTATTAGTTGTTATTTAAAAGTAAAATGTCTTGGTTTTTCTTTAAGAATTGAATTTATAGAAATTTACACATTTATTCTTTAGCATTTCTCAGAAAATACCTAGCTACTTCTGCCTTATTTGTAGCTATAGTAGTGAGAAACACTGCTCTTTCTCAGCAGATGTAACTACCCCAAATGTAGCTAAATTAGGAGGTAAGCAGGCCAAGCTGGTGAGGACATACATATTCCCCACATGCGGGGACATCTGAGCCACAAGCAGCACAGGCCAAGGTTTATTTAACACACTGCGTGTAGGAGGTTCATCACTTCCCCAAACATCTACTGATCTGTAGATACTAGGCCCCAGTTTGAAAGGTGAATACATTTAGTGTTACATACAATCTTTTTTTCCGCCCCAAACGCAGTAGCTCTGGTTAGATTTAAATAAGAGATTCAGAGGTTCCTAATCCTCCTATAGGCTCTGGCACTGACATTTAATAAGGCATTGACTGTTGAGATGTCTTCCTTGCTTTTGTTTCTTAAAACCATACAAGGAAATATCTCCTGTCATAATTTAACAGGCTCTAGAAGAATAACCCCCGCTTAAGTTAGTTTATGTACCTAAGAACAAACAAACAAAAAAAATGGGGGTTTTTTTTTGCTATTACCGTTCCCATTTCTGTCACAAAGAGAGCATTTTTAGAGAACTGTCAGGGGAAGTTTTGCTCAGGAATCTAAGTATATGACTGAAGAGGAAAAATGAGCTGCACCTGAATAGCAGAAGGCACTTTCGGAGGCGGGCACACAATTGGCCACAGTTAGAATCAAGGGTTGCTCCTATAAATTTATTCACTATAAAGTTTCCAGACTTTCAGAGCCTCTGGCTAGGAACCCAGTAGTTGGCAGCAGAGATCTGCAGGTCCATCACACTAAAGGGAAGTGTTTAGGGCACAGCCAAGTGGCTGGCTTCTTCTAAAGCACACAGTTCTCTGGAAGTGCTTCACAGGGAGTCTGTTCAACTTTCCCCACGGCACGTGAGTACCACCATTTCTGCCTGGAGGGGGAACTGGCCCCAGTGCCACAGCCCAGGCAAGAACAGAGAATCTCAGGCCGGGGAACTACTAAATATTTTGATACCATTTGGGAAATAGTTTATGTTTGGTAAAGCATGTACCTTTATCCCAATGTATCTTCAGGAAAACATAAAATGCTAAAAGGGAACAAAAAGCAACAACAACAGCAACAACAAAAAAAAGAAAACTGGACAACACTGATCAGTTCATTCTACTTCAACCAGAAGAGGAAGCTTACACAGGAAGTTGGATCCAAAAGTGATTAATTTTTCTAAATTACAAAAAAAGTTTCTGAATTTCAAAAGTAACTCATGAATACATTCTTGAAAAATTTCAAACCTTAGAAAAATATATAAAGTAATATATGAAACTCTCCCTTCAAGCCCCTCCCACCCTCAACCCATTCCCACTTTCCTCGTCAAGAATAACCGCTCAACAATTTGGTGAGCCTCCTAGACCTTTTCTGTGTACACACATGTTGTTTGGGTTTGTCTGCTTTACATACATGGATATGACGTCCACACTTCAGTATGTCCATGGCACAGAGAAATCTGACACGATGGGAAAGTGATCTAAACCCAAAGTTTTTGATTCTGTCATTAGAGTTACAACTTCCAAACCTTTGAAAAACATTTTCACACTTTTACAACAGTTACATATTAAACACACAAATCTGCAGGAATTTAATGGTGACTAGAAAAACAGGTCTGTGAAGTTAAGAAAGATGGCTGAGAAGATACCAGGACATAGCCTTTCCTCTCCCAATAAAGTACTCCAGGAACCCTTGCAAAGATTTTCTTTAACCATCATTATTCATCATTAATGCAGTTTGGTCACCTCTTTGCTCGGCATTTAGAATAATTGTTAGGCTGAAAATACCTGGAACCCAGGACCCTGATGGAAGTTTAAATTCAGAACTCTTAAGCAGAAGTGTAAGATATATTCCTAAACTCTGTTACCTATAAGCAAAGATCCCCAAATCAGAATAACCAAGGTCTCCTTCTTGATACCTGTTCCAAACCAGGATCTGCCTCAGTATTTAATAGAATACTAAAACAATAAAAGCAAGGATCTATTAATGATCCACTCTGGGCTGGCACTTTAAATAAGCTGTCACCGGGACTTCCCTGGTGGCACAGTGGTTAAGAATCTGCCTGCCAGCACAGGGGATACGGGTTCGAGCCCTGGTCCGGGAAGATCCCACATGCCGTGGAGCAACTAAGCCTGTGCGCCACAACTACCGAGCCTGCGCTCTAGAGCCCGTGAGCCACACCTACTGAGCCCGTGAGCCACACTTACTGAGCCCGCAAGCCACAACTACTGAAGCCCGTGTGCCTAGAGCCCGTGCTCCGCAACAAGAGAAGCCACCGCAATGAGAAGCCTGCGCACCACAATGAAGAGTAGCCCCCACTCGCCGCAACTAGAGAAAGCCTGTGTATAGCAACGAAGACCCAACAGCCAAAAATAAATAAAATAAAATGAATAAATTTATATAACTAAATAAATAAGCAAGCAAGCTGTCACCATGAGTCCTCACACAGCCCTCTGCCGGATCTAGAGACAAGTCATATCACATTCCAGAGCCTGTGCTTTTCTACTCTGCGGCCTCCCAAACCCAAGATGACTGTGCCCCAAAAGTAGAACATGTGGGAGGCTGTGAAGTGTGTTCTGGGCCCGGAGGCTACTCGAAACCCGTGTGATGGGGACAGAGAGGGAGGGGAACTGCCGTGGCCCCACCAGGCTGAGCTGTAACAGACGAAAGCAAGGAGCAGGCACGTCTGAGAAAACACAGCACCAACAAAAGGCAGGAAAGGAAGATAAGCAGCAGAAGCCTTCCAACCCTTAAAGGCCGCCAAAGGGCGGACAGCCAGGCAGGGAGACAGGGAGAGAAGGAAGAATAAGCAAACAGGCAGAGCTGGAGTTGGTCACAGCAGAGAGGAAAGAGCCAAGAATCAAAACCCACACTGAATGTTTGGGAGTTGGGGCAGGGAAGCCAGGAAAAAGGAGGGACAGGGCGGGGTGGTGAGCCCAGCCGCCTGTGTGGGGTAGGCCTGCGTTGGCCCCTGTGCTGTCAGTGGCTCCCAGCAGCACAGGACACACCGAAGGCCGCCTTTCTCCTCCACGGGCCTCCTCGGGCTGGACTGCAGTCATCTCGCCTGTGACTCAGCCCGCACTACCAGGTGCTACACACACTGCACATTTGGATGAAAAAAATCAGATGCGACCTAAAAGAAGCCAGGCTGTGACTAACCTTTCATCCAAAACGAAATTACTGATTCTTAACGCACTGCCGTGTAACTGCAGACCAAACATGGGACAAACTAGGAAAGGCTATATTTTCTTTCATAAATCACATGAAATACTAATGTACGTGCCCCCAGTATGTTGTAAGTGACCCGACTGCCCTACCTGTAGGGGGAAACTTTCTAAAGTTATAGTTGTTCCGGCGTAAAGTGCGGATGTATAAAACATACCATGACTTCATCCATCACAGCACCTTAGTCTGGGCCCCAATCGCCTCGACCCGGGACACTGTATTGGCCTCCTAACTGGTCTCCCTCCCTCCAGCACTCCTGCTTCCCTCCCAGTAATACAGCCTCCAAACACAGAGCGACCACAGCGACTAAAATGTAAAATCACGTCATTCCCCAACAAAGACCTACTATGCTTCAAGTAAAATGTCTGCATCAGGGATTTCAAGGCCCTGTTTAATCTGGGCCCTCCTCTTCCCAACCTCTTCCCAGGCCACTCTCCCTGTCTTCTTGAGTTCCCATTCACTCCCAGCTTTCTCCTGCCTCAAGTCTTGCTCCAGGAACTCAGGGACCACGTCTGTCTTGTTTGTATCACCCCCTACCAGGGTCTGGGCTGGTGCTTGGGGCACAATGGGCACTCCTCTTTTATTTTAATAAATGAAAGGAAGCCAAAAGTCTGTAATACAACCAATTTCCATTAGAGGGCTCCCTTGACACTTGAGAACAAGACAATGTTCTGCTAAGTGTTCGACAGGGATATCCGCAGTTGGGTATTAATAAAAGGGGGAATGATCCTAACACAGTGAATATTTTAAAAAGTAGCACTCTACTAGCTGTCTGCACTTCCTTCTAGCCGTGTGACCAGACTCCTTCCTGCAGCTCTCTGCCTGGCCCTATACACAAACACCCACAGTGAGGAAGCTTCTCTGTTCTTCCGTGTTGGCATCCATAAGCGGAAACAGCGACAGTACCTTCCTCGTAGGGCTGGGCAAGGAGGAAAGAAGATAATGTACGTACAGCATTCAGTTCATCGTCTGGCACACGGAAGTGCTCAGTAAATGGGGATGGCTATTATTTCAAATCAATTAAAGGCAATTTATCTGTAATAAATGTCTTTTCCAACCATGTCCTTCGCCCAAGTTCTACCTTTCCTTCAAGGCCCTGCTCAGATACTGCCCCTTATCTCTACAGTGAACGGACGTGCTCAATCCCCAGTCCCAAGCCCCCATTTTGTCTCTCCTTTACCGTCCTTCCACAGCCAAGCCCTTGACAAGGTTGCCTGTATTTCCATTTAATCAGCTGATCATGATCAGTCTTTTGCACCTGCCACTCCACTGAAACTCCCCTCTGTTGCTAAATCCAGTGAAAACCTATTAGTCTTTAACGTGCCTGCCCTCTCACTAGTTACTGACACTGCTGACCACTCCTGCCCCTGGAAACACTATGTGCCTCGCTTTTTTCCTACCAGGCTGGCCACTCCCTTTCAGTGTCCCCTGCACACGCTCTACTCACCTCATACAAGCCCACGAATGCCGAAGTCCCACAGGTCTCTTAGCCACGCTCTCCCACGAGCTCCAAACTCAACTTGGCTTTCCCACAAGCGCTACAAACTTAACATGGCAAAAACAAACTCATCATTTTACTCTGTTCTACTGAATTACTGATCTTGATAAAACAGCAAAACCTTCCACTGTTACCTGAGCCACAAATCTCAGACCCAGCTTAGGCGGCTCCACTGAATTCTCATTTCCTGTATCCCTGTTTTACTCCCTGTTTGATCCCAACATCTCTGCCCTGGTTCCTCCTGCCCAGACTATTTCAATATTCTCCAACTAGTCCCTGTGCCTCCGCTTTTTTAAAAAAAATAATAACAATAGCTTTATTGAAATATAAATTCACATACCAAAGAATTCACCCACCCATTTAAAGTGCACAATTCACCACGGGTTTTAGTTTAACAAGATTGTACAACCATCACTACTGCCTAGTTTTAGGATATTTACAACACCCCAAAAGAAACCCCATACCCAGGAGCAGTCACTCCCCATACCCTCCTTCCCCCAGCCACTAGCAACCACTAGGCTGCACTCTCTGTCTCAGGATCCGCCTATTCTGGACACTTCATATAAAGGGAACCACATGATATGTGGCCTTTTGTGACTGTATGAACTCTTGCCCTTCCTCCTCTGTAGGAATAACAGGTGGAATGTAGGTGGAAAACCCTTCACAGTCACTAGGTTAAGCTTTATAAAATACAACTCATGTCGGGCTTCCCTGGTGGCGCAGTGGTTGAGAGTCCGCCTGCCGATGCAGGGGACACGGGTTCGTGCCCCGGTCTGGGAAGATCCCGCATGCCGCAGAGCGGCTGGGCCCGGGAGCCATGGCCACTAAGCCTGAGCGTCTGGAGCCTGTGCTCCGCAACGGGAGAGGCCACAACAGTGAGAGGCCCGTGTACCACCAAAAACAAAAAATACAACTCATGTCATGTCACTCCCTTGCTTAAAATCCTTAATGGCTCCTGGTAGATTTCAGGATAGAGTTCGGCCTCTTCTGTGCTCATAAAGGCCGTTCCCAACTTGACTCCTGCCTATCCCTCAGCCAATCAATCTACTATTCTCTCTTTAGTCCATTCAAACATCGTTTCCCAGACCTAACATCTCTTTGCCCATGTGGCTTCCTCTGCTTGCAACAAACACCCTTTTCTGTCTTCCTTATCTATTTAACTATTACTCACCTCTTAACACTCCACCAACCCAGGAAGCCTGCTCAAACCTCCTCTAGTGATTTAGATGCTTTGTGCCTATGTTTCTATGGCACCCATCTAGCATCCCATTATTCCACTGTGCTGCAGCACTGCTTTATCTTTCTTCCCAGGAGACCATTAACTACTGAGCACACAGACCATATTTCATCTGTACCGTTTAGCACAGTGTCTGGCACGGAGGAGTCACTTAAATACTTGTCAAATAAGTGTCGACGTGATCTTGGAATAGCACACCCCACAATACCCAGGAGGCGATCTGCAGTAAAGAAACTCAGAAGACACGCACACCCCTGAATTTCACAGGGTATTGCAAAAGGCACGTGACTATGAGAACTATGCCAAAAATAAATCATTCTTAGAAAAAACAATGGGCAAACAGCATTTTGGTTTGGTGGAGTTTCATGACAAGACAAAGATTGTTGTTTGTTCGCCAATTTCTCATGTTGAAAGCCCAAAACTCATAACTGATTTTGCCCTTGAAAAACTGCTTGTAAAAGTTAGGTTCTAGAAAATATTTCTCATTTTTACAGAAGAATTTAAGCAAATAAGTACATATAATGAGCCATTAGGTGGTAAGGATAAATTTGCTAGAGGAAAAAAGGCTTATTAAGAAAGTACCTGTAGATAAACTTTCTTCACACCAGGCACATAATCTGCGATCCGGCCGAAGAGCAGCCGTCCAACTCCTGAAGTGATGCCGATGCACATGAGAACCACCTCTTTATTTTTCTCATCTTGAAACCTTTCATTCACATGTTTCATCTGTAGACCAAAGAGAAAGAAGCCACACTGAATATGGTAGGAAAACTGGACAAGTTTTGAAGCTTTGTACAAATGCCTTTGTGTCTCTACCATGTTACGGACTCTCATCCCCTTCCAAATTCAAATATTTATAAAATTTGTTCTGTAAAAAAAATTTATAAAATTTTTCATGAGAACACATGAAGAAAAGCTAACATGGTTTAGCTTGTTTATAAATAAGAATATTTATAAGAGGGTTTAAAAAAATTTTTAATAAAAAGTAACCAGCACACCCTTTATCAGTTACCACTGGGCCATGAGCTAAAGGAAGAGACCTTTGAACACACCGTGCCACCTTGTCCTCACAAGGTCACCCGAGGATCCAGCCATCATCTGCTCCCCTGAAAGGTAGTTTAAGGCTCAATTCTGGAGTTTCATCTCTTCTAGGAGGACCTGAACCAAACTGAAATAAGTTATACTGGAGCTTACAGGATAAAAGCATAAGGTTCTCCGCCTGAGGATTTGCCTATTTGTGTGGCATTAGAACAGATAAAAATAGAGTCAGTTTAACAGAAAGAAGAAAGGCCTGGAGAGAGAATGTTTGCATTTAAGTCCTGGTTCCATTCCTTGCTAGCCTTGTGACCTTGGGTAAGTTGTTAATCTCTAGGGCCTCAGTCTCCTTGTCTGTAAATTGGAGACAGCAACAATACTTCAAGAGGGTGTTTGTGAGGATTAAGTTATCTCTGTAAAGAACTTAGTGCCTGACACACAGTTAATAGTGATATTAATTTTAGCCTTTTTTTTTTTAAAGGACCTTTTCCCTCAATTTACAGTCTACTTCGAATAGTGACTGCAAATCTACAACCCAACAATGTTTTAAAAGGAGTGTGACTAGCAGGTGTTATAATGGGTGACAAAACCTGCGGCTCAGCACCCACTGTCTAACACAAGCTTTGCTCCCATGGCCGCTAAGTTCCGCGCTTCCCACCTCTTGCTCAGCGCTTCCACTTTCTCAGTGATCACCTATCAGTGCTCACAGCAAGGAGAAAAAGCATGTCTGTACTCCCACTGCTTTCTCTGAAATCACTGAGCTATTATAACAAACAGTTGTTTCAAACAGACTCACTGTCCCCTACACCAAACGCTGGCCTGAATTCTGAAAGCCTGCAAAGCAAATTTGCCGGAAAGCGCAATGGCCCAGCTGGTACCCTGCCGCACTCACCCCCTCACAGCCTGCCTCCCTCCGTTTCAGTTACCACCACTACTGCTGGCCCAGCTACCCAGGTTTAGAAACTGGACAACCATCCCAGATTATCCCCTCCCTCCCTTCAGATCCAGCAGTCACCACCCAGTTCTGATGATTTTACCTCCTAAATCTCTCAGACACTCTTCCTTTGGTCCATGTCCCCCCCAGTGTTTGAGTCTGGGTTATCACTCCTCACCTGGACCCCTACAACAGCCTTTAACGTGCTTCATGCTACAGCTCGCAACTCCTGAATCTCTAACCTGCATTCTCTGAGACCACCTGATTAAGTTCAAAATTAAAAATAACACTGCTCTGCTATGACCCTACAGCCTTCAGGGTAAAGCTCAAACTCCTGGTTTGACCGATAAAGCCTCCCTACTTTGCTGCCAAGCCTCACCATGTCAGCACTGTGCTGTCCAGTACAGTAGATGCTAGCCACGTGTGGGCTATCCAGTACTTGAAATGTGGTTAGTTTGAACTGAGATTTGCTTTAAGTGTAAAACGCAAAAAAAAATTTTAGAAAACTTAGTGGAAAAAAAAAACACAAAAAATATCTCAATAATTTTAAAATACTGATTCCATGTTAGAATAATATTTTGGCTATATTGGCTAAATAAAATATATTATGAAACTAATTTCATTTTTTTTTAACTTTTAAAAATGTGGTTACTAGAAAATTTAAAATTACATATGTGGCTTGCATTATATTTCTACTGAACAGTGCTGGTCTAAGAAATTCACTTATGGTCACAAAGATAAAACAGCTATTGATAAAAGTGACCTCAAACTGGCTAATTCCTCCAAGTCCTTATCAGAGATGGATTCCAGCTCAATTCTGAAGAAAATGAATAACCTGATCTAAGGCAGGGGAGATAATAATTATGTGTATTCATCGGCTTTATTTGGAATTTGAATCCAGACTCTGATTATTAATCCACTTTAGGAAACACCCAAAGGATCTAGAATAACTTTTTAAGACATTCTTTAGTATTCAAATAAGACTGAATATGCTAGTCATTCTTTTGATGAAACTAAGAACACCTGCCTGCCAAATTGCTATTATCCTTTATTAGTCGTTTATTTTTTCCCCCTGCTCTACACTTTGTAATCCTTAAAAGAAATAATGAGGTGAAATGTTTTGGGTCTCTTGAAATAAGGTAAATTTGGTAAATTCAAATTACACTTAAGTGGAAACTTACTTCTTCAGCTATAAGGGGCATTATTTCATTGAATTTTATTATTGTTGTCATTGTTGAAGTAAAGCAAGAACTACAGCTTCTAATACCTCCTTCCCCACCCTCAGCCAAAATTTGCAAAATAAAGTTGAGGTTTATTTTGTTTTTGTTTTTTGGATTTTTGTCAGGAAGTAAGGGAATCCGGGTGATTGCAGAATGGAATCGGGGGATGCTGCATCTCTGGATCTTAGAGAGCCTTTCTTGGTGAGGGAGCAGTACCCAGGAAAGCTGGCGTGTTCTACTTGCAGCCTAGGCCTCCCATGACTGCCACCAACTATTCTACGAATCCCTGCCCATCTTTCTATCCTCTGGAGACTGGCACACATTTTAGTTTAGCAGAATGCATGAACACTGGGCAAAACTGATTACTTCCCATAAAGAGTCACATGGAAAGGGACATGAAAATGTTCAACAGATGTTTCCGTATTTAACCTAACTTATTTAAACCGATGCAAAGCTTATATTAGAAGCCACTATCTACACAGGGGATAACGCCATTTTGTACGGCAGTGGTTTAAAGTGGACTTTATCCAAATGTGCAAGTGCCTTTAGGGAATTAGTCTTTTGTTTCTATTCTAAACATGTGTTTACTCCAGGGCTGCACACCTTTCAGGGATTACCAGAGCCTTGCTGACTGACAGCTTGAACGCTGCCTGTTCCTGAAACATTTTCCATCATTCAAACAACTTTCGCTAATCACAGAAGCCATTTTTGGATTGTGTGAAACCCTATTTATTGTTTTGTTATCCAAAAATAACCAAGAACTTAAATCCCATAATATCTGCTCATTCTTTATCCACGGGTGAAAGACACACTAGCTCACAGTTTACCCCCTTTCCTCCTAACCATCCCCACTTCAAGTAAATGGTGATTCAGCCTCTCTCTATAGATGACATGTTTCTGACCAGCCAAATGAAGGGAGAAGTTCCTCCCCCCTCACTAGAGCCCAGAGGCAGAGCCGTTTTTGAGAGGTCGAGGGCAGCAGCCTAAGAAAGTGACCCTCCTGCTGGATCGGCCTAGCCCTGGCTTCTCCCCTCTCTACCTCTTCCCTACAGAGAGCCTCAGTACCAGACATTTGGAGACATCAGATAGTGTTCTTCCACTGAGATCCCAGACTGAGTCCTCTGGCTGTCAGAGAGTCAACCATGAAGGAAGCTCAGTTTGGGGTGGCCATAGTACAAAACCAGGTCCAATACAGCTGACGTAAGTGCATTAGAAACTCAAGCTTCTCCCTGACAAATGGTTTCACGACAGAAGATGGCCCAACAGAAGGGCATCCCAACTCACTTTACGGAAGCCCCTGAAATCCAGTGATGCTACGCATCTGCAAAACAAGGAGGTCACTGGTCCAAAAGGTCCAATAATTAGGGAATTCCCTGGCGGTCCAGTGGTTAGGACTCGGCACTTTCACTGCCGAGGGCCCGGGTTCAATCCCTGGTCAGGGAACTAAGATCCCACAAGCCACACGGTGCAGCCAAAAAAAAAAAAAGTCTAATAATTACTTATAGTTCTGTTTTCTAAGATTGTGTTATTTGGCCATGCCATGATGGTCATTAGCCTTACTGTCCTTCCACACACACAACTTTTTAAGGGGATGGGTGGTTTTTGTTTAATATCTTTTATGTAACTTATTACATAAAAACATGATAAAACTTTGGTATATACAATTTAAACTATACATCTTTGGGGGTGTATAGTAGTTAAGAAAGAAGGGAGGGCTTCTCTGGTGGCGCAGTGGTTGACAGTCCGCCTGCCGATGCAGGGGACCCGGGTTTGTGCCCCGGTCCGGGCCCCATAGAGCACTGCAGGCTATGGGACTATTGAAACTACAACTGCCTTTGCAGGACTGAGGAAAAACAAAACGACAATATTTATCATCCACTGTTGTTGCAGTTACTGCGCCCTTTGGGAGATTAACAGATTCCAGACAGCAGTCATCTGTCCTTGTCTGTGAGCATTTGATTCCCTGATCCTCTGCCCTCCCTTCAGATCCATACCATCAAGCTGAAAAGAAGGTGGGCAACAGGTAGTCACGTGCACTCCTTCTGTGTCTGAGAATAAACTCTTGGCGAGGACAGGGGACCTGTATCATTTACATTTACGCAGTACATTCAAAAATGGGATAGTAAATGCTACACAGTATTTTCAGGGCTTGTGGAATTCAGAATGATTTCTGCAGCTTCCTACTTCCCAACAGAGATGCTGCATTCAGAGTACTTCTCACTTGCTGTTCACTCCTGAGATTAGCAGTTTCAGCTTGTTGCCTCTCATTTGCATGAAGTTTCAGCTTGTTGCCTCTCATTTGCATGCAGTTTTTCTAAGAATATATCCTTTCAACATCTGAAAAGCTACTCCGTAACTCTAAAAGACCATTCTACTTAAATATACTTTTTGAAAGGTAAACGCAAAGAAAAGAGCCTGGTCCCTTTAAAAATTAGATGTACATTTGAAAGGCAGTAGAAGGCCTGCTAGAGTGGTTAATGGATAATCTCAGATTTTGCTGCAAATCAAAACTTTATATTACCCTTTGACTTCAAAGAAAGATGAACAGAAATCTTTTGAATGGAACGAGGGTTTGGTTTGGTTTTTTTCTTTCTTTTTTAAACAACTGTGTTTTCTCTCTCTCTGTTTTTGCTAAGAAAAGGAAGAAAGGGCATTCATTCCCTGAGGAAGTTTTACATGGGTAGTGTACACCAGCAAGCCCAGTGAGGTGACTAAAGATAGCAAGAAACTAAGTCCATAGATATGGGTACATAAAATTAAGCCCTTTATATCATATAATACTGAAATCGGACTCTATAGCCATAAGACAGTCATTGATTAGGTCAGCCTCAAAACATCATTTTAACTTGTTAAATTTGATAAACTGTGCTTTGAAATAAAACAGCTCCAAGATGTACTTGAAGTGAAAACGCAGAATTTCCTTGCCTGCCAACATTTTTAAGGACTAACATCTTAGGCAGCCCACTGTCTCTCTACTAGTAAGATATCTGACATGACTAAACCCGTGGTGCGGGTACCGCCTGCCTGCTCAGCAGCTGACCCAGTGGAGGGCAGACCTTTGGCCTGGCAGGACTCTAGGAGGCATGGGTAGTTGGTTCTGTTTGTTTTTTTAAACGGCCAGTCTTTCCATTTCATTAAGATGGGTTTCCATAGTGCAAGTATTCACACATGGCGCTGTTAAGACAGATAAATGTCAGGACTGAGAAAAAAAGAGGGAAGAGTTTCCAGGAAAATTATTTGACAGCCACCAAGGGGTAGAAAAAGAGTTCGGAAGGAAGGAAGATAGATAATGGTTTGGAAAACCTTGGTCTGATTTTGAAAACATTTTCTAACTCTAAAAATTCTTTAAACCCTTCATTTTTCTTTTTGTTTTTTTGAAAAATAATTTTCCTTAGATTAAAAAAGAAAAGTCCATCCTTAACACAGCATTATTTAGATCAGATCAAGATTTGGCAACATGTTCTAGAGTAAGTGTCTGTCAAAACCAATTTGGATTCAGATACCAGTTCAAATAATCCTGAATTACAGAAGTTAAGATGAACTTCATCTTAAAATAAAAAATAAGTCACTAGGATTTTTAGGTAACTTGAAATTATTTAGTGACCCTGACAATAATTTCTGTGTCAGATATTTCTCAAATTATCAAAAATTATTCTAGTCCTTCCAGAACAATAAAAGATGTTTAATCCATTTTTTAAAAAACTTCTATTGATTCCACCTAAATTCAAATATGATTCTGAAGAGTTTCTTTCTTGAAGTCTCATTCTTGGCACACCAGGGTCACCACTCTCTCAGACCCTTGGTTCCTGGATAGGTGGGATGAACACAATGGACTGTGAATTGTTAAGACAGTGCCCATCTGTGAAGGAGATAGACTGTCTCTACTCTGGTCAAGATGGCTCGGGAGGTCTCAGCCATGGTCCACTGCATGACCGCCTGACTAACACTTTAGTAGAGTACTTTGAAGATACACGGTGATAGAAAGGTCTCCGAAGATGTGGACTCCTGGTTGTGATTAATGCTCTTCTGAGGCATCATGTGTTTCTATGTTTGTATTTGTTTAAAAAAAGGTGGGGGGGGATATGCTCTTTTAAACTTACTCCTGGATTTATCTGGTGATAAAATCACCTATCAGCTAAATGTACATGCAAATCGATAGGTGTGGGTTATGGAGTCTGCAGTCATTAGTTGAATTGCATGAATTTGGAAAAGTAGTCCAAATTGAACAAATATACCCAACAAAAGGCTAGTTCAATAAGGTTAAATTTTAGAAGTTTAAGATAGACTTCATCTTAATATAGAAAGGGATAATTTCAGAAAGTATTATTTAAATCACTAGGATTCCTGGGTAATTTTATAACTTTACTTAATGACCCTGGCTATAATGCTAATAAGCCAGATATTTTGTAAATTATCATAATTGGTTCTATTTCTTCTTGAACACAGAAAGATGTGTAGACTGTTGTTTTACTGAAATTTTAATTTGTTTAAGGTAGATCTAATTTTTGAGAGAAATTAGAGCACTATTAGTTCTTATTCAGCTTAATTTTGCCCTTAATTCTAAAGTGAAAAAAGATTGATCCTTCCATGAAAATTCTACCTTCTTCTACCCTCTCCTCACTAAGATTCCCTCAGACTAGTGGTGCTGGCTAGAGAACCCTTTTACCAAAAGCCATCTGGCCTCCTTTCTCCTCTAGTCTTCGTAAGGCACACCATAGTGAGTGTCTTTTCTATTAATTCTAAGAGTTATCTAATTGCCAACTCTCTCCCTAGTATCACATAAAATTCAAAAAAAATTTTATCTGAATGAAGATTAAAAATTGTTAGGATTAGGGAATTCCCTGGCAGTCCACTGGTTAGGACTCCGAGCTTCCACTGCAGGAGGCATGGGTTCAATCCCTGGTTGGGGAACTAAGATCCCACATGCTGCGGGGCACGTCCAAAAAAAAAAAGCAATTGTTAGGATTAGGCCCAGAAAAGTTTTCCTTCCACTGCTGTCGCTTTCTCATACTTCTGAGACTGTCTACCCCGATGTTTTACCCTTTTCTTAAGAATAAGACTATTTCAGAGTTTGGGGGTGTTGGTGAATAACATTATTTTAAACATGTTCAGTTCTGTCTTGTGATTTTAGTGTTCAGGAAGAAAAGGACCACACCCCTTTAGGACAGATAAGAAAGTACAAAGCCTGAGTGGTCTGGATTAAGGCAGCTGGCATGGCAAAGAGAAAACTTTTGTGGACTGAGAGTTGGAATGCCTAGGCATAGTAGGAAGAAAAAAGTCTTTGGAGTCAAATTATGAGCTCTACTCCTTATTGAGTCTAAGATCTTGGGCATCAGTTTCTTAGTTTAAAACCAATACTGCACACTGGTTCACAATAGTGGCAGTACCACTCCCTTGGGGCTGTTTCGGAAATCTGTGGAAGCTATTTTTATCTTTCTGATATAGTTGTGTCCAAGCATTACCTTTTTTCCAATTATTGTTTTTTATTTTAACAACATTTATATCACATAACATTCACCATTTAAACCAGTTTTGAGTGTGTATAGTCATTGGCATTAAGTATTCACCTTCTTGTGCAAACATCACCACCATCCATCTCCAGAACTTTTTCATTTTCTCAAACTGAAACTCTGTACCCATTAAATAATAACCCCCATTTTCCCCCCTTCTCCAAGTCCCTGGCAGCCCCCATTCTACTTTCGTCTCTATGAATTCGACTCCTCTAGGTATCTCATCTCAGTGGAATCATAGACTTTGTATCTGGCTTATTTCATTTAGCATAATGTCTTCAAGGTTCCTCTATGTTGTCACATATATCCCAAGCATTACCTTTATTTTATTCAAGAATTACTTTTTATTTCTCCTTGTGTTACAAGTGGGGCATTACTGATTTTTTTAAAAATTATGTATATAGGTAGGTTTCATGACCTAGGAATTTCGTTTCAGGAGAGAAAAGGAGGCACTGGGTCTGACACACTGCTCTAGATGTGTGACAGGGTGGCTGTGAAGGTGAACGTGATACAGAACTTAGAAAGCACCTCACAAGGAAGAGGTAGGACGGGAACCCTAGGACTGGGCAACCCCTACTCCAGGATCCAGGGCAGCCCCGAGAGCTGAAGAACAGGAGACACTGGCAGGGAATCGTGAGAAGTCCCTGAGACAGCTCCCGAGGAGAAAGAAACATAAAAGGAAAAAATGTATTCACAGAAGCAGATACAGGTAAGTAGGAATAGGGATACCGGATGTACGTTGAGGCTATTATAATGCTTCATAAATTAAATAATCAACATATGGCAACATTTTAAATTGCACAGATGGGTACATGGGTCAAGAGCGTGGGTCATCTGTTAGGCTACTTATTGGGCTGTGGTCACCTAGGCATCCCATTCTCCTGGAAGCAGCTTGGAAGATGGTACAAGGCCTAAGAGGTGTTGTTTCACCTCAGCAGGCCTGACTATGTACCTTGAGCCACCCATTTCCGTATCTTTAAATTACTCCATATTGACACTAGTCTAGATAAGCATACTTTTACTTCTATTATTTAACCTTTAAACCACACCCTGTCACTAACTATTTGTATGTGGCCAGAGAAAGTCTCAAAAGCAACTAACTCCTTTCCCTATAAAATGGAGATAAAACTGTTCTCACCTCCAGGGGTTGTATATTGAGGATCAAAGAAAAAAGAATTTGAAGAACATGAAGTATTATTAGAATGAAAAGTAGTCACGAGTAGGGAAATTAGTAGACATCATATTCCAGCAATTCAACCAACCTATAGCTCAGCCTCAAACTGGTCAAAAAGTATTTGTGTGCCAGGCACATGCTCGGTGCTGGGGATGGAGCAATGGAAAGGAGGCTCTGTCCCTACCCTTGTCTAATCTACCTTACCTGGTTCTTCTTTATCATTTCCTGAGGTGTTAGGACACTCCCCCCACAAAACTCCCCAATGTATTTTGTAGATAAATCCACAGTTTTCACCAGCCTTTCCCATACTTACATTGAATACATTATACAGGATAAGGGCCTAACAAAAATACACTACTGCTGCTTTTCAACTTAAGTTAAAATTAGATATTCTTAAATGTTTGTGGATTTCATTCTCCCTCCAAATTTTAAATCTTTTAGCAGTTTGGGGCCTACATTCTAGGGATAATTTTCATGCCTGAATAAACCATGCATCACTTCTAAAAACTATTGTTGAATTATTTGTAAATACTTATTTTTGGCTAAATAAATACAATTTGGAACACATGACAAACTTACTCTACCTTACTAAAAGCAGCAGCTCTGTTTTAGTTTATTTGTAAATAATCAGTTTTCTAGATTTCTTATGTATTAATTACGTAATGCCTTCCTACCATGTTCCTATGCTAGTGTATTACAATTCGAAAGAAAAAAATTCCAAAAAAACCCGAACACAACCCAGCTAGCTTTTTTTTGATGAAAATGTTCTGCAGATATTTAACTTTGCCATTAATTAGTCACACACAAGTGGCCAGAGAAGTAAAGATTCTTATTCATCTCAAGTAGGAGAATGCTGGTGAATACTGCCTAAGGCACAAAACTGATAAATGGGCAAATTTTCACTAACCTGAGTAGTCAAATTTCAGCAGATGTTGAGATCTGCAGGGAAATAAATGCAAGGTTAGAAAAGCAAGAAAAGCATAGACACCACTGAAAAAAATCTGAAAAGTGGGGATAAAGTGATGGAGAGAGGATGTCTATTCACTCCTGTAATAATCACATGAGAACTGAGAAACTGTAGTGTATTATCAGAAGTTATAAGTCGTGAATGAAGAGTCTGGAGAAAAAGCAACGCTTGGGTCCTATGCAAGAATTTTAAAATTCTAACATGCAGATTTGAATATATCAGATAAAAATAAGTTGAATAAAAAAATTCATCAACTGTTGGCTGGCCTTAAAGATGGAAACTAGGGAAATTCCATGTCACAGGCTTCCTGAGGGCAATAGGAAGCTGTATCATTTTTGTATCTTCCAAATACCTAACGCTACCCTTCACTGAAAGAAGGCACCTACTGGCACCTCCTCAAAGAGGCTGTCCCTGACTTTACAAACTAAGGTTACATCCCACCATCACCTTCCATCTCATTTTATTTTCTTCAAAGAAAATATCACTATGTGAAAACTACCTTGTTTATTTATGTGCTTACTTATTTATTGAGCTCCGTGAAAGCAGAGATCACGTCTGTTCTCACCACTGCATCCCCACACCTAGAGGCACCCAACAGGTGCTCAGTGAATATTTGTCAGATATTCACTTGAATGCTTGAATCTGCTCAACCTGAATCTGTACAACTGAGTTGTAATTAGAGGAAGTCACATATGTGTAAGAAAATACAACAGTGACAGAATGGAATAACCCATTCTAATTCTACTCTAATAACATCCCTGCCACTGACTGTGCAACTCTGAGCAAAATACAACCTCTCTGATGGTCAAGGTTCTTATCTATTAGTGGGAGAAACCAGTATTAGCACTGCTTTCCTCATAAAAGGCTGCTGTGAGAGTTGAATCAGAAAATATATGTGTGAAGGAAATACCTTTATATTCTTTCTGGAAGTTCACTGGGATGGGAATGAATGAATGAAATGAAAATAAGTGAACAAACAAAACATTTCCAGACCACATAATAGGGAAAAAATGTAGGAGTTGTGCATGTGTATATAATCAGCACACAGGGAATCTCAATGGTTACTTCTGATATTTAAATTAATACACTATACAAAGAAATATTCTTGTGTCAAAGAAATTTTATAAGCCTATTTTTGAATGAAAAATAGAAGAAAAATTACTTAAATTAGAAAATCTTGGTGAAAAAGCAATGTGATTACTTTTTATTCTGCAAACTACCATAGCATTCTGCATAGCTAATAAGTGTTAAAGTAACAATAATCAGAATAATAAACCAAATCAAGAACAAAAAGAAGGAAGGGAGGGAGGGAGGAAATAATGAAACTTTAGCCCCTAGTACTTAGCCTCTAGTGTTTAGTGTCCAGGCTAAAAACAAAATTAAAACGTCAACTCTGCCTCTTTTATTTGGTTGCAGTGCCAAGAAGACTGAGATAGGGCAACTCTTCAGATTATGCAACTCCATTGGAAATCATTTTAAAAATGTTTCCAAAAGTCTGCAATCATCATCCCAGGGCTGAGGACATGTAATGGGCACCAAGGCTCTTCTGCCAGAACCTTACAATGAACAGAGATAAACACAACTGAAGAGGTCAGCTCAGCAGCCCAGTCCTGGCCCAATATACAGTAACCTTTGGTTTACATGGATTCTGCTATGAATCCTGCATTCTCAGGGCTCTGCCACACAATAACCATAACCCTGAGCTCTAAATATATCCATGAAAGAAAGACGACAAAGCCAGTACAACTGTTACTGGCAGCTTTGAAGAACTAGACTGTGTCAAAATGGGGAAGCAACCTCCCGATTGGGAAATGAACCCTATAAATTGACTAGAGTTATGTAAGGTGAGACAACTTCACTCCTCTAATGATTCAGTTTCTACTACATACACATTTACACTTTAGGCTACGATAAGCTTCCATTCATTTTCCACGGATATTCTTGCATGTTACACCAGGTTCTGCCACTTTTATAACTATGTGACATTTGGCAAGCAACTTAACCTTTCTGTGTCTCAGTCCCTCTACCAGACTTAAAAAAAAGAAAAGTGCAATTAAGTGACCCGTACAATCCCTTCAACGCCTAAATTACTGTCCTTTTTTTTGCAGGCATTTAAATATCTTACTTCAAAGCCACACTCTTAAGAAGACCAGGCTCAAGCCCCAGCTGCACCAGGCACTGGCCTTTCAACCCTAAGCAAGTTGTCTTAACAACCCCAAGTCCGGTTCCTTTCCTGCAGAATGGAAACCGATCCTGCCCGTCTCATAGGGTGGCCCTGAGGCTCCAGTGAGAGAGAATATTTGTGGGAGCTTCTTATAAACTAAATGTTAATTAAACATGTGGGAAATAAAAAATACTATATGTGTTTAAAAGAAACTTATGATTTAAAACAAACCCTTGCATGGCTGTGAGGACTGGGCACACAGAATCTTAAACTGTGCTCTGAAGACTGAATGCTACAGTTGTTCTGGTCATGTTACTCTGAGAATAAATCAGTTGAATTTGACATGGATGCAGACACAGCTGGATTACATAACTGCACACCAGTTGTCCATGTTTGCAATTTTGCCTCCAAATGGTAGGCACTACCTACCATTAAATGAGCTTTTCTCCAATTTGTTACGAGGGAATATAAACTTTCTGATTACAAGTGAGCTGCCAACAAGTAGAGGGGTGAAAAAAACTAGATACAGATAATGGGGCTAGAAAGTGGGGAAAATGGAAAGTGGCAGGGCATCTGGGAGCTAATACATAAGAGATGTGCAGCCCTCAAACTTCCTTTGGATCTCAAGACTCTTCCCTACAGCATGAATACATAAAGTGGCCTTTTCTCCTGGTGCTCTGTAATCCTTGGAGTTAGTGTCTGTGAGGGCTTTTCCAAAGAGGTGTGTCAGAACTTAGAGATAAGGTTAAACTAGCAGAAATATACTCTCAATGGATCAGACAATTCTTTCCCCTCACCAGAGCCACCTGGTAAATGTGGGGTAAAAGTCAATGTCCAGGTATAGCCTCACAAAGGAACATTCTTCAAATTAAGATTTCTATTTCTATTAATCCTCTATAATAACAATTTATTTTCTAGTTGATATAAAAATCATGATAGAACCCTTATCAGCTAAATTTAGGTTCCTCAAACTTGCACAAACTTTAATTTGATATTAATACAATGAGTTGAGGGATAAGCAAATATCCATACTACGGTTAAATTCTGAGATTATTCAAAAGTATATTATATTTTAACAAATAAAACAGGAGACAGTTAAAAACAAAAGACCGGGGCTTCCCTGGTGGCGCAGTGGTTGAGGATCTGCCTGCCAATGCAGGGGACACGGGTTTGAGCCCTGGTCCAGGAAGATCCCACATGCCGCGGAGTGGCTGGGCCCGGAGCCACAACTACTGAGCCTGTGCGTTTGGAGCCTGTGCTCCGCAACAAGAGAGGCCGCGATAGTGAGAGGCCTGCGCGCTGCGATGAAGAGTCGCCCCCGCTTGCCACAACTAGAGAAAGCCCTCACACAGAAATGAAGACCCAACACAGCCAAAAATAAAATTAATTAATTAATTAAAAAAAAAACAAAAGACCTGGTGAATTTTACACATTAACAAGACAGAAGGACAGAGAACGAACTAGTGGTTACCAGTGGGGAGAGGATAGGGGGGAGGGGCAAAATAGAGGGTAGGACATGAAGAGGTGCAAACTATTATGTATAAAATAATTAAGCTACTAGGATATATTGTATAACACAGAGAATATAGCCAATATCTTATAATAACTTTAAATGGAGTATAACCTATAAAAATATTGAATCACTATGCTGTACACCCGAAACTAATATAATATTGTAAATCAACTATACTTCATTTTAAAAAGAAGAAAAACATTACAGATATAGCTGGGGGGAAAAAAAAAAAGACAGAAGGAACAGCTTTTCCAAGGCTTTTAGGGCCTTCTCAGGACACTTAATGACATCAGTGGCCTCAGAGAGTTTATATATAACTCTAAAATTCAAGCAATTTGCTTTTTTCCATTTTCCTCTAATAGTACTTATGTTATTAATCAAACATATGATAGCTCTTGCTATAAATTTATACATTTGTCCACTTTTTCTTCTGCTATGCTTAATGTTTATTATAGGGAACAAAATTGAACATAAAACTATGTATATTCCATGTTCTGCTTGTCACAGGCTGTGAAAAGCAATTCAGTTTTCTCATATTCACAACGTACTAAAGAGCAAAAGAGGAGATGTGGGGTCTGGAAGAAAGGTTAGGTGGTATCCCATCATCCCCATTAGCCTGTTTCCTCAGGAGTCCTCTCCATGGCTGCGCAGCATCCTCTGAGTGCCAGGATGGTCCAACCCTGCCTCTGTGCTTCGTTCTGAGAGGATAGAGGGAAACTTGCAAGGCAAAGAAAACTCTGGTCCAGGCCCAGTGTGGCTGACAGTAGGCAGCACTCCACCTCTGAGGTGATCCGATAAAGGAACAGCAGACTATTTTACGAAAAGAACATGAGACTTAGAGTCCAAGATCTATGTTCAAATCCCAGCTCTGAGCAAACTCAGTGAGTGACCTCGACTAAGCATAGCTTAACTTAGCAGAGTTGTTTCCTTAGCTCCAAGTATATAGTTATTTATTACACTTATTACACTCATCCTTATGATGGTTACCTGAGATTTTGTGGAGATGCTTGGCACATGACAGATTCTTGACAAATGTTACCTGAATCTCCCTCTGAGGAAGCCGCAAAAGAGATGAAAGCATGTCTGCTGTTCCTATTTGCATGGCTCAGCACCCTGAGCTCTGGCTTGGGATAATATTCCTGCTGTCACTACAACATGGCCAGAGGCGACCTGGCCAGTGAGGTCTAACAGCTACATTCCTGTACTGAGCCATAGAGCATTTGGCATTAACCAAAGCCATAAAATATCTCCCAAGGTACTACATGTCCCATTTATCGGCTTATTTGCCTCAAAATTTCATTTCTAGTTTTAAAACACAACTTGTGGGGACTTCCCTGGTGGCGCAGTGGTTAAGAATCTGTCTGCCAATGCAGGGGACACAGGTTTCAGCCCTGGTCTGGGAGGATCCCACATGCCGTGGAGCAACTAAACCCATGCGTCACAACTACTGATCCTGCGCTCTGGAGCCCACGAGCCTCAACTACTGAGCCTGTGTGCCACAACTACTGAAGCCCACGTGTCTAGAGACCGTGCTCCACGATGAGAGAAGCCACTGCAATGAGAAGGCTGCACACCGCAACAAGGAGTAGCCCCCGCTCGCTGCAACTTAGGAAAGCCCATGCACAGCAACGAAGACCCAGTGCAGCCAAAAATAAATAAATAAGATAAATAAATTTTTAAAAAATTTAAAAATAAAATAAAATAAAACACAACTTGTTGGGACTTGCCTGGTGGCACAATGGTTAAGACTCTGTGCTCCCAATGCAGGGGGCCCAGGTTCGATCCCTCATCTGGGAACTAGATCCCATATGCCGGCCACAACTAAGAGCCCACATGCCACAAATAGTTGAGGCCGGCAAGCCGCAACTAAGGAGTCCACGTGCTGCAACTAAAACCCAAAGCAACCAAATAAATATTTTTAAAAAATAAAAACACAACTTGTTTGTTCCCAATTACAGCTGGACTTGGTGTCCACTTAAGTGCCCTGCCAGCAGGCAAATGATGGTGCCTTCAATCACAGTCTCAGAAAAGTGGGATCTTCCCTACCAGATCAGAGTTTCTTTTGAGAACAACTACCATCTGCCACGAAAATGACACACTTATAACTTACGGAGTTTTTCAAAATGGGCTAATAAACATATATGTTGCAGATTTCAACGCATGAGTCAGTCATCTTCTCTCCTATAGAGAACTATGTGGATCAGAGCTTAAAAACCAAAACTTGACTGCCATATGTTCTGGAGTCAAAGAACACAGGTGCAGCTTTTCAAGGCGAGTAGTGGTGGACAGATGTGAAAGCAATAAAAACTAAGTCATCATTCTCGTACTGAGGATGGAACACTGCCGCTGAGAAGAGTTGCATCATCCTTGTCATTTTGTAGGCATTTATCAGTCATCCGGCTGACGTGGCCCTGTGGTCAGTGCTCTACCAAAGCAATGCAGACTTGTGGTCAGGCTCTGGTCCTGCATCCTCATCCTGTTCTCACACACACCACCCAAGGCTCTGCAAGATTTTCAGCTGCTACACCGTAGAGAAGACACCAGTTGTCTAGACTTCCTTGTTAATGGGGATAGCCATTCACTCCTTCCATACACTTACACAATAGTGACAGAGACACAGAAATTTCTTCCATTTATAAAGTTTCAATTTCAACATGCAGATAAAGCTACGGGTCAAAAGCAAAACACATCAACTCTTTTCCCCATGAACAGATGGCATTAGTGTTACTTAGTCTTAGGTTTGCTGAATTTGAGCTTATTGATTAAGTGTTGAATGGATATGAATACCATCATGTCCTATAGGTATAACATGTGAAACATCATTCTGGTATCAAAGTAGAGAATTTTAAAGATCAAAATGGAGAGAAAATGAATACTGCTTATATGGTGTCACTTTAGACTTATCCATAAGATAGTCATTCGACAAATATTTGAGCACTCACTGTACATTAGGCACCATGGTAGATGCTTGGGTTCATTCACTGAACAAGACAGAGAAGGACCCTTAGCCTCGTGAAGTTTACATTCTAGCAGAGGTATACACACAGAGAGCAAACAGTAATCATCACAAGTAAAATATGTAACATGTTAGAAGGTATGGGGACTTCCTTGGTGGTCCAGTGGTTAAGAATCCGCCTTCCAATGCAGGGGACGCGGGTTCGATTCCTGGTCGGGGAACTAAGATCCCACATGCCTCGGGGCAACTAAGCCCATGTGCTGCAACTACTGAGCCCATGCACTCTGGAGCCCACACACCGCAACTAGAGAGAAGCCCTCAAGGTGCAACAAAGAGCCCACTAACTGCAAAGAAAGATCCCACATGCCACAACAGAGATCGCACATGCCACAACTAAGACCCTACGCAGCCAAATAAATAAATAAATATATTCAAAAGAAAAAAAAAAGGTATGAAGCGCTATGGAAAAAGAAATAGCAGTGTGAGGGGGTTTGGGAGTATGTGGAGGGGAGAGGGAAGAAGGGGGTTTTAACCAGGTGGTCAGGGTGAGCCTCACTAAAAGCTGAATAGCAAAGAGAGCAGAGTGGCGAGAGCAGAGTGAATGACGGGGACCGGGCCTGATGAGATCAGAGATAGGAGGGGACAGACCATGGAAGACCTTGTAGGCCACTATAAGGACATTAGTCTTTACTCTCAGAGCAATGGGGAGCCACCCAAAGATTTTGAGCAGAGTGACTTGTGTGTTGAAAGAACACCTGTGGCTTCTGTGTAGAGAACAGACTACAGGGGGCAGGGAAGGATACATTTTGAAAGGAGAACCGCCAGGATTTCTGGCCTGGATCAGGAGTGTTGTATGAAATAAACAGGAGCCAAGGAGGACTCCAAGGTTTGCGGACTGATGGAACTGCCATCTCCTGAGGTAAGGATGGCTGAGGGCAGAGCAGGTTTTGGGGACGGGGGTAAAATCAGGACTTCAGGGCTGGACATGTTAAATCTGAAACATCTAACAATCATCCAAGTGGAGATATTAAGTAGGCAGATGGCTATAAAAGTCTGGTGAAGAACTGAAAAGAGGCCTGAGCTAAATATAAATTTTGAGCCACTGGCATATATATGATGTCTGAACAAAGGAAATTAGATGAAACCATCATTTGGAATGAGTAGAGAAAAAGATCAAGGTATAAGCCCTAGCACTGATATTCAGGGTCAGGGTGAAAAATAAGGAACCAGAAAAGAAACTAAGAAGGAGTGATAGAGAGGTAGGAGGAAAAGAGCACGTTATGTTTCTGGAAGCTAATAAGAAAAACTGGATAAGGAGGAGCCATAAAAACTTCAATCCTGGGCTTCCCTGGTGGCGCAGTGGTTGAGAGTCCACCTGCCAGTGCAGGGGACATGGGTTTGTGCCCCGGTCTGGGAAGATCCCACATGCCACGGAGCGGTTGGGCCCATGAGCCATAGCCGCTGAGCCTGTGCGTCCGGAGCCTGTGCTCCGCAACGGGAGAGGCCACAACAGTGAGAGGCCCGTGTACTGAAAAAAAAAAAAAAAAAAAAAAAAACTTCAATCCTGGGTTTCCCTGGTGGCGCAGTGGTTAAGAATCCGCCTGCCAATGCAGGATACACGGGTTCGAGCCCTGGTCCGGGAAGATCCCACATGCCGCAGAGCAACTAAGCCCCATGCCATAACTACTGAGCCTGTGCTCTAGAGCCCGCAAGCCACAACTACTGAAGCCCTCATGCCTAGAGCTCATGCTCCGCAATAAGAGAAGCCACCACAGTGAGAAGCCTGCACACCGCAACGAAGAGTAGCCCCCGCTAGCTGCAACTAGAGAAAGCCTGTGCACAGCAACGAAGACCCAACGCAGCCAAAAATAAAATAAATGAATAGATAAATTTATTTTTTAAAAAAACTTCAATCCAAGCAACCGACAAGGGATTATCTCCAAAATATATAAACAGCTCATGCAGCTCAATATCAAAAAAACAAACAACCCAATCAAAAAATGAGCAGAAGGGCTTCCCTGGTGGCGCAGTGGTTGAGAGTCCGCCTGCCGATGTAGGGGACACGGGTTCGTGTCCCGGTTCGGGAAGATCCCACATGCCGCGGAGCGGCTGGGCCTGTGAGCCATGGCCACTGAGCCTGCGCGTCCGGAGCCTGTGCTCCGCAACGGGAGAGGCCACAACAGTGAGAGGCCCGCGTACTGGGAAAAAAAAAAAAAAAAAAATGAGCAGAAGATCTAAATAGTCATTTCTCCAAAGAAGACATACAGATGGCCAAGAGGCACATGAAAAGCTGCTCGACATCATTAATTACTAGAGAAATGCAAATCAAAACTACAATGAGGTATCACCCCACACCAGTCAGAATGGCGATCACCATTATGGCCAGCATCACAATAAACGCTGGAGGGGTTGTGGAGAAAAGGGAACCCTCCTACACTGTTGGTGGGACTGTAACTGGTACAGCCACTACAGAGAACAGTATGCAGGTTCCTTAAAAAACTAAAAACAGAGCTACCATATGATCCAGCAACCCCACTCCTGTGCATATATCTGGAGAAAATCATAATTGAAAAGATACATGTACCCTCAATGTTCACTGCAGCACTATTTACAATAGCCAGGACATGGACGCAATCTAAATGTCCATCAACAGAGGAATGGATAAAGAAGATATGGTACATATATATAATGGAATATTACTCAGCCATAAAAAAGAATGAAATAATGCCATTTGCAGCAACATGGATGGACCTAGAGATTGTCATACTGAGTGAAGTTAAGTCAGACACAGAAAGACAAATATCATATGATATCGCTTATATGCGGAATTTTTTAAAATGGTACAAATGAACCTATTTACAAAACAGAAATAGAGTCACAGATGTAGAAAACAAACTTATGGTTACCAAAGGGAAGGGTGGGGGGATAAACTGAGAGATTGGGATTGACATATACACACCACTATATATAAAATAGATAACTAATGAGAACCTACTGTATAGCACAGGGAACTCTACTCAATACTCTGTAATGACCTATATGGGAAAAGAACCTGAAAAAGAGTAGATTAAAAAAAAAAGAGTAGATATATGTATTATAATGTATAACTGATTCACTTTGCTGTATAGCAGAAACTAACACAACATTGTAAATCAGCTATACTCCAATTAAAAAAAAAACTTAATCCAGAAAACCAAAACAAAACAATTCTCAAGCAAAATGGGCAATTCACAACAACTAAAGCAGCTGTTACTGGGAATGGCTATTTAGAAAGTTATGTCTCACCTAAATTGATCTATAAGATTTGTACACTTACTCTATTTCTTTAATTTTGTATCTATGAGATGATGGATGTTTACTAAACTTGCTGTGATAATCATTTCATGATGTATATAAGTCAAATCATTATGCTATACACCTTAAACTTATACAGTGCTGTATGTCAACTGTATCTCAATAACAGTAGAAGAAAAAAAGATCCATACCCTTACAATAGAGATTACAAGTGGGTAGGCCTAAAAGAGATCACTGACTCCTTCCATGAAGCAATATGATTCTTTATGTTTAAAAGTCAACTACTAAAAGAAAACTTCCAACCTTGCTCGGAGAAAAAGAATGCCACAAAGCATACATATTTTCTCTCAAATCATGTATAATGTAATAAATAAGTAAAGATCTTAGGATTTTTAACATAACCATGAGAGCACTTCACTGTATTTCAGAATCTTCGAAGGAGGCCTAGATAGATAAGTTAGTTCCCTAGCTAATTAAGGATCCAGTTTCAACAACAAGTCTCAGGCTTAAGGACCAACTCCAATCCTATGAAACTTCTACTAACCACTTTTCCAAAGGGACACTTTCTCCTCTGACTCTTCCACAGCCCCACTAAAACCAGCAATTCACAATCACGTTGTCTGAAATTTAAATAACTCTCATTTTTATACCAGAACTGAACAGATGCTTTACAGAAATTTTCTCTCATCCTACAACAACTCTGCAAAATTGGGTCTAATCCCTATTTTACAGATGTAGAAACTGATGCTTAGAGTGTGTTACCCAAGGTTACACAACTAGTAGGGGACAAAACCAGCATTTAAACCCAGGTCTGTTTTACTTCAGAGCCTTTACTTTTACCCACTATGCAGTACTACCTCTTGCATGAAAGTATAACACTAATAATTACCAGCTGCTGTGTCTTGTGACCCTGGGCAAGTTTCTAAACTTCTCAGTGCCTCATTCTTCTCATCCATGAAATGAGGATAATACATTACAGGTACTGCATTGTGGTGAAGATTATATAAGATAATATATGTAAAAGTCCTTTATAAACTGTAATTGTTTATATTATTACATGTACTAGATTTTATGCTCCTTCGGAACAGGTTCTTATGCCTTACATGCATATTCCCTTCAACACCCAGTAAAGGGTTTAACATGAACTGAACATCTACTAGTCTTTGGAAAAATTTGAGACATCTTTTCCCCCTCTAAGGAGGAAAGTAAATGGTGTCCCATTGCATGAAGCCTGGGATTAAGTATCCGTAATCCAAACCTTAAATTACAACATAGTGACAAACTCAGTGTACCCATCAAACATGAGATTTAAACAGCCTCCGTGACATTTAACTGTCTGGTGTTTCCTTTCCAACGTGGCTTTAGTGCCATAACAGTTCAAAAGGGGGAAAATCCCAAATGAAAAATATCAACACATTTTGTAAGAAAACGTGCCCGGAAGGAGGGAGAGCAGAATAAGGCCTGATTTGTTATCCGAGTTAACAGAGACCTCATTGTTTTGTGTACTATCTGAATTACAGCCTCCTGATGACAGTAGTAACTATAACACCGTCTAACTCATTACTCACTGTGAAATTTCATTTACTTTAAGAAAAAGACCAGTAACATATTTATTAAATTTCCTTAGGCATACTCACATCCCCCTCAATAAGATGGACATATCTACCAGTATATCCAGGGACGGGAGCCAATATGCCCCAGACTAAGACTGTGCTAGATTTGCTACCAAGTAAGCACAGCGGAAGGGAACCAGCCCCTGCTCTGCTGATATGTGATTCTTGGAAGCCAATTAACATCTCTGTTAATGATGGATCTGTTTTCCACTCTGTAAAACATGAGCTAATATTATTTTGCCTACCTCACAAGTTTACTGTGAAGGTCAAATGAAATAATAATATATGTGAAATTAATTTACAAATTATATTACCAGAAATAGCTAGATAATCACCTACCACTTGTCCTTTAGTAAATGTCACATACTAGCAAAGCTGACGTACAGATTTCTCTGAGTGTGTTCACCTTATAGTAACAAAGAGAATTTTTTAAAAAATCTACTCGGGGGACTTCCTTGGTGGTCCCAGTGGTTAAGACTCCGCACTTCCACTGCAGGGGGCGCAGATTCGATCCCTGGTCTGGGAACTAAGATCCCACATGCTGTGCAGTGTGGCCAAAAAATTAAATTAAATTTAAAAAATGAAAAGAACTATAAAATAAGGAAATAAAAATCTACTCGGGAATTCCCTGGGGGTCCAGTGGTTAGGACTCCAGGCTTTCACTGCCAGGAGCCTGCGTTCAATCCCTGGTTGGGGAACTAAGATCCCGCAAGCCCCAGGGCGTGGCCAAAAAAAAAAAAAAAAAAACACAGCAGGCATTTAAAAAAATAAATAAATAAAAAATCTACTCGTCTCTGAGAAGGACACAACAAACACTTTCTTATCTACAGAGCTATGGAAGAGGTAACTGGTAAAGCTGATCTTTCCACAATGGATCTATATATTTTTTTAAAAAATATCTTCAAATGGTCCAGCTATGCCTTCCTAAAAGTGTGAAAATGGATTATCAGATCAAGATGTAGCCAGAGACTTCATATGTGACAAGCACCACATACTAGGTCATTTTACCTAGTACCTCAGTCTCTGCAAAATGCCATGTGGCTCAGAGTACTAAAAACTAGTCCTCTCCTTGTCTCCCCACTGGTCATCCCAGCTGCTTCCTCAATACCTCTGGCAAAAAGAAAATAAGGAGAATTGAGAATTCAAAATTATCTTAGATACAGGACATGCCTACCACCCCTCTTTGGGTTTCCTTGACCTAATTCCTTTCTGAACTAAGCACAGGAACCCACAAAAGACTGATGATGTAGCTTACTGGCTGACCCCTTGACCCCACTAATTCTCTGAACTATACTGCCAACTTGCACCAGAACTTTAACTAAAGAAAAATTGCACAGATGTCCAAAAGTAGACTGAAAGCTAGAAAGGCTTCAAGTGACACACACAGTATACACACAAAAGAAAAACTTATCCCACTACCATTTTTGTTGATCATTTATCAACTATGTTGAACTGTATATACATTTTCAGTCATAACAGTAAGAAAAAAGGAAGAAACATAATTAATAAGCACCTTTTTTTTTTTTTTTTTTTGCGGTACGTAGGCCTCTCACTGTTGTGGCCTCTCCCATTGTGGAGCACAGGCTCCGGACGCGCAGGCTCAGTGGCCATGGCTCACGGGCCCAGCCGCTCCGCAGCCATGTGGGATCTTCCCGGACTGGGTCACAAACCCGTGTCCCCTGCATCAGCAGGCGGACTCTCAACCACTGCGCCACCAGGGAAGCCCAATAATAAGCACTTTTGAGGAAATTCTGCCAGGGGCAAATACTTTAGACACTGCTTGCTCTTATTTCATTATAAAGAGGCCAAAATTTGCCTTTGCAATATAAACAAACAATATAAAGTGCTTGAGGCCGCTCTTGCCTTCTGAGATGGCCCACACTCTGTGGAATGTGTTTCTCTCTAAATAAATCCATTTCTTACCTATCAAACAAAAATAATAATAATGATGATAATGAAGTGCTTGAGCACTTGAAATCCTAATTTCCTGTGAAACCCTTGCTCTCTCCCATCATTTGGAACTTGCTAACATTTCTCAAATAATCCTCTGAGTAGAATTTCCATTTTCTCAGAAGTGTCCCACAAGTAGACAAAATGTTTCTTTGTGTCAAGGCCGTTGGCCTTTACTATTTACTTAGTTTTTGTACCCTTCTGTTGAAAAATAATTTATTGATGTTGACAAAATCATTGCACCATCTTTGTCCCTGATTATGATTTGTAAGCCACTTGAAGGAAAAGTGACCTATCCAATTTTTTGTACTGATGACATTTGTTCCAACATTTTAGTCTTTTTTTTTTAAAGAACTTGTTTTTGTTTGTGTAGGTTTGGCGATTTCTAAAAATACCAAAGCACACCATGAAACATATTATCTGTTTAATGATCTGATGATGTGATGACCTCATCTTAGGAGACCTTGAATTTCAAGAGTCCCTGAATTACAAACAAGATAATTATTTAAGGCCAACTTCAACCTGATCTCTATTGCTCTTCTAAGAAGTTTTTGTGTATGAAATAATAATATCCATTACCAGCAAAGCCAGAGAAGCATACTTACCAAGTGAACATAAGGCACAAAGTATCCAAAAAGTGCAAGTGGTATTCCAACTGCCCACACTGCATATGCTGTCACCTTGAAGATAGCAAAATTGAAAATTTTTTTTGGAGGACTGAACTTTCTCCTGGAAAAGAGGGAGAATCTGTTGCCTCCTTTGGTTCCACTGTCTTTATCTTTGGCACTGGAAGCAAGAGGTCGGTAAGTAAAGCCAGCCAGAAAGAGAACAAACATGAAGATGCAGAGGACCCTCAGGGTATAAAAGAGGCCCACGCTGTCAGTCAGTACCCTTAAAAGGAAAGGCAGCAAAATTGTGAAGATACTGCTGCCGGCGGTGACAATGCCATTCACCAGTCCAAGGCGCTTCTTGAAATAGTGTCCCAAAATGACCAATGAAGGCTGGTAGGCAAAGGAGCAGCCACAGGCAAATATGATTCCATAGGTCAGGTACAGAGGCTCGATGGAGCTGTGTAAAGACGAAAAAGATGGAAAGCAGCTTTCATTATTTTTATCATGTGCTTGGTAGAATAAAACCTTATTTTAAAACTGGGTTTCAGTTAATCAAAATATTTTCTACAAATAAAAATCAACCAAAAACAGAGGTGAAAAACTTAATAAGTCAAGAATACAACGCTGAAATATTTTAATTTAATGTGAACGGATAATAAAAAATGCCTTGAGTATGTGAAAAAATGACCGTTAAGGTCACCAGTGATTTGATTCCTCCTTCTCTTTCTATGGATTTCAGGCAAACCATGCAACACTGGGTAAAAACTGTTGTGTCCTCCGCAACTCAGAAATAAAGGACAGTGCCAGGAAGGGCCTCAGTAAAACTGACGATGATATTAAAAATTAAAAAAAAACTAGTCGTGATAAAAGTTTTTAAAAAGTATAATTTAACTATGAAAGCTCACTTTTTTAATGGAGTTTTCGCAGGCACTTACTAAGCAATCTACTCAAAGAAAAGGCTGCATCTGATATTTTCTCCACAAGGTTATGTCACAAACGTTTGCACAGGGGAGCAGTTCTGTTGCATTTTGCTGGCCTAAGGGCTGCAGACCAACCTTCGCCCTGTACTGCACTGTTCTTGGTATTGTGCAAGATAAGGAGAAATCATATTCTGATTGCAGGAATACTAAATGAAGTGTGTTCACTAGTGATCCCAGTTTGTAAGCTTTAGGGCCGTGTATGTCTCAAAAAAATAATAAAGGATTAAGAATTCTTTATTTTAACCAAATAACTTAATTATACACTTCTTATGAAAGTAAATGAACACAGGGAATTCCCTGGCGGCCCAGTGGTTACGACTCCTCGTTCTCACTGCCGAGAGGGCCTGAGTTCGATCTCTGGTCAGGGAGCTAAGATCCCACAAGCCTCACGGTGGGGCAAAAAAAAAAAGAAAAAGAAAAAGAGAGGGCTGAAGCAAGAGGAGGCTGCAGATGGAAGAAAGTAAAAAAACAAAACAAAACAGTAAAGGAACATACAGCATCACATTCTTTGAAACAATTAAGGTAAGGAGTGAAAGAAAACTAAAGTTTTTTTTCTTTTGAAAAGTTCAATTCAAAAGGCTGTTTATCAGTAGTAAAGGCAAGCTATCTATTAGAAACTAAGATAGATAAAGTTGGTTAATAATTAAATTTTGGACAATAATTCTAGCCTAGCAATATGCTGAGGTAATCACAAGGAATTCTAGAATCTGATAAAATTAAGGCAGGTTGTCAATCCTCTCTCCCTGAGATGCCCTTTCCCCCTCTATTAATCCACAGAACCATCTTCAAATCAGGCTCAAGAGCCACTCCCAGACTCTCCCAGATTAACCCTACCTCACTCTGATCACCCTTTACTGAAACTCCACTCTTTATTCAATAAACATATATTTAACAGCTACTATGTTCCAGATACTTGGTGAAAAGAATATTTAAAATGTGGTTATGCCCTACTTCTAGTCTGCTTAGTGAAACAAGACATCTACGCCAGATAATAAGAATACAGAACAAAATATAAATAATACTTCACTCATTCTGCATCAATTTTTCCACATAAGTGTTTTCCAGGTAACTACAACTTACTTCTTAAGGTGCTAATTTATTTTTATTTAACAATTTTAAAGGAAAAATCTAAATCTAAATACATTTCTCTGCCTTCTTCAAAGTGTATATTAAAAATAGTATTGACAGCAAAGTATCATCATGAACACCAGTATCTACACAATTATACCACATTATTATAAAGCTGTCAGTTGGAAAACCAGAGAGCCACTGACATAAATCACAGACATTCTTTTGCACAACATTTAAACAGAGAGTGCTGGGTAAGATTAACTTTGTATCTCTCCCACAGAGTAAAGTACATAAGCTTTGTGCTGGCATTTTCACTGCTGCTGGAACCTTTTTTACTTCTAAATTTTCACCTTAGTAACAGGTGGTTCAAACTATTGAAGTATGACAACTGAATAAGTACAGTGTAAATCAGTAAGGTATCAAATATGTGTGGAAAAAGGATTCAAAGAAGAGACACTGATGCAACCTGGGGGTGCTAGAGAAGGCTTTCCTAAAAAGGCAGAACTTGAACTAGAGGAAAAGAGGGTTGGTCCACTGTTTGACACTTGGAATTTACACTACATCTCCCCCTTGCGCCTGTGTATTGTTCTGAAAGTTTGGCAGCTTTTGATCGGTGGGGGGTTAAATAATGAAACTGAATAGAAAACATGACAACATTACATATAGTAAGGTAAAGATGGCTTCAAGACATTTTGTTTTAGTTAGGGGTGGGGATGGGGGAGGGAAAGAGAAAGAAAGAACTAGGTCACAATGTAAAATACATTTCATAATTTTTATTTCCCAGCGGTCAAAAATATTTGAGAAACACTGCTTGCTGTAAGCAGGTTTGTGTATATGTGTTTTGTCTACCAAATTAGGTAACAAGTTACATGGATTTTCTATCTCTTAGTTTCTCTCTCCACCAAAGCCTGAGTGTTAACACTTCAGCAAGCGCTAAGAATACTGACAATGGGTGCCTGGAAGCTTCCAGACCAAGGGGGTTTCTGACAAGGTGGTTATCACGCAATGCTGTATTACTGATAAAGAAGAACTAAAAGTAAATGATCTCACAGAGCTATCTAAGCAGAATCTTATTCCAAACAAAACTGGGTTTCTTTAAAAAAGAAACTTTAGAAGAAGAAAAAAAACGAAACACAAAGGCACTTTAAAGGTAGAATATTTATTTTCTAACAAAAAATTAAAATAATTGTTTAGGGACTTCCCTGGCAGCACGGTGGTTGAGACTCCGCCTGCCAATGCAGGGGACACAGGTTCATGCCCTGGTCCAGGAAGATCCCACATGCCGTGGAGCAACTAAGCCTGTGCACCACAACTACTGAGCCCGCGTGCCACAACTACTGAAGCCTGCGCTCTAGAGCCCATGCTCCACAACAAGAGAAGCCACAGCAATGAGAAGCCCACGCACCGCAACAGAGTAGCCCCCGCTCGCCACAACTAGAGACAGCCCGCGCACAGAAACGAAGACCCAACGCAGCCAAAAATAAATAAATAAATAAATAATTGTTTAGAAGCCAAATAAAATGTCTAAGTTAGGTGAAAGAAAAAGGCTCACTCTAGAGTTCAGAAAGGGGTATATATGGGGAGAATGGGGGTAAAATTAGCAAACCAAGGATTCTGTTGATTAAATCCTGAATATTTAAAAATAAACATGGCAGGAATTCCCTGGCGGTCCAGTGGTTAGGATGCCATGCTTCCACTGCAGTGGGCCTGGGTTTGATCTATGGTTGGGGAACTAAGATCCTATATGTTGCGTGGTGCAACCAAAATAAATAAACAAATAAATAAAGATTACAGGAACAAAAAAATAAAATAAAAATAGGGCTTCCCTGGTGGCGCAGTGGTTGAGAGTCTGCCTGCCAATGCAGGGGACACGGGTTCGTGCCCCGGTCCGGGAAGATCCCACATTCCACGGAGCGGCTGGGCCCGTGAGCCATGGCCGCTGAGCCTGCGTGTCCGGAGCCTGTGCTCCGCAGTGGGAGAGGCCTCAACAGTGAGAGGCCCGTGTACTGCAAAAAAAAAGAAAAAAAAAACAGGGTAGGGGCTTCCCTGTTGGCACAGTGGTTAAGAATCCACCTGCCAATGCAAGGAAAAACAGGTTCGAGCCCTGGTCCAGGAAGATCCCACATGCCAAGGAGCAACTAAGCCCATGTGCCACAACTACTGAGCCTGCGCTCTAGAGCCCGTGAGCCATAACTACTGAGCCCGTGTGTCACAACTATTGAAGCCCACGTACCTAGAGCCCACGCTCCGTGACAAGAGAAGCCACTGCAATGAGAAGCCCACGCACCGCAATGAGGAGTAGCCCCCACTCGCCAAACTAGAGAAAGCCCACAAGCAACAACGAAAACCCAAGCAGCCAAAAATAAAATAAATAAAAAAAAAAACAAAGATGGCAAGCAACATAAGTTTGATTTTTTTTTTCTAATAACCACAATAATGCTTTTCAACTAGAGCACGAAGATACCTAGGGAAGAGAAAGGCACAGGATGAAAATAAACTACTAAAGTAGAGACAGGATGAAAATCATCTCAAGGTTTTTCTTGTTAATCACCTCCTGTTAGCCAGACCTACCTATTAAACCAGTGTTTCACCAACTGGGGATTATTCTGACAATGAAAGGGTATTTACAGGTAGAACTGGAGCTGGAGGGAGAGGTGCTTCTATGGTAATGTGCCCACCAGCTCTTTGCAGTTAGTTCCTCTGCAGTGCACAACAGCTTTTAATAGACACAGGGAAAAGAGTGTTGATAGGAAGTTTTATTTTAAGCTGCATTTGACCACTTCATTTTGTCATGATCTTTTTAAATTTCAGCATTGTTCTTTTTTTAAAAAGAGTCCCAGGCGGGATAAACCCAAGGAGAAACACGCCAAGACACATAGTAACCAAGCTGACAAAAATTAAAGACAAAGAAAAATTATTGAAAGCAACAAGGGAAAAACGACAAATAACATACAAGGGAACTCCCAGAAGGTTAACAGCTGATTTCTCAGCGGAAACTCTACAAGCCAGAAGGTAGTGGCATGATATATTTAAAGTGATGATGAAAGGGAAGAACCTACTACCAAGAGTACTCTACCCAGAAAGGATGTCATTCAGATTCGATGGAGAAATCAAAAGCTTTACAGACAAGCAAAAGCTAAGAAAATTCAGCACCACCAAACCAGCTCTACAACAAATGCTAGGGGAACTTCTCTAAGTGGGAAAAACAAGAGAAGAAAAGGACCTACAAAAACAAACCCATAACAATTAAGAAAATGGTAATATGGGCTTCCCTGGTGGCACAGTGGTTGAGAGTCCGCCTGCCGATGCAAGGGACACGGGTTCATACCCCGGTCTGGGAGGATCCCACATGCCGCGGAGCAGCTAGGCCCGTAAGCCATGGCAGCTGAGCCTGCGCATCCAGAGGCTGCGCGTCCAGAGCCTGTGCGTCCGAGGCCTGTGCTCCGCAACGGGAGAGGCCACAGTAGTGAGAGGCCCGCGTACCGCAAAAAAACAAAAACAAACAAAAGAAAATGGTAATAGGAACATACATATCAATAATTACCTTAAATGTGAATGGATTAAATGCTCCAACCAAACGACGCAAGCTCACTGAATGGATACAAAAACAAGACCCATATATATGCTGTCTACAAGAGACCCACTTCAGACCTAGGGACATATTCAGACTGAAAGTGAGCGGATAGAAAAAGATATTCAGTGCAAACGGAAATCAAAAGAAAGCTGCAGTAGCAATACTCATATCAGACAAAATAGACTTTAAAATAAAGAATGTTACAAGAGACAAGGAAGGACACTACATAATGATCAAGGGATCTATCCAAGAAGAAGATATAACAATTGTAAATATTTATGCACCCAAAATAGGAGCACCGCAATACATAAGGCAACTGCTAACAGATGTAAAAGAGGAAATCGACAGTAACACAAAATAGTTGGGGACTTTAACACCTCACTTACACCAATGGACAGATCATCCAAAATGAAAATAAATAAGGAAACAGAAGCTTTAAATGACACAATAGACCAGATAGATTTAACTGATATTTATAGGACATTCCATCCAAAAACAGCAGGTTACACTTTCTTCTCAAGTGTGCACAGAACATTCTCCAGGATAGATCACATCTTGGGTCACAAATCAAGCCTCAGTAAATTTAAGAAAACTGAAATCATATCAAGCATCTTTTCTGACCACAACACTATGAGATTAGAAATAAATTACAGGGAAAAAAATGTAAAATCCACAAACACATGGAGGTTAAACAATACGTTACTAAATAACCAAGAGATCACAAAGAAATCAAAGAGGAAATCAAAAAATACCTAGAGACAAATGACAGTGAAAACACGATGATCCAAAACCTATGGGATGCAGCAAAAGCAGTTCTAAGAGGGAAGTTTATAGCAATACAAGCCTAACTCAAGAAACAAGAAAAACCTCAAATAAACAATCTAACCTTATACGTAAAAGAACCAGAGAAAGAGCAAACAAAACCCAAAGCTAGTAGAAGGAAAGAAATCATAAAGATCAGAGCAGAAATAAATGAAATAGAAACAAAGAAAACAACAGCAAAGATCAATAAAACAAAAAGCTGGTTCTTTGAGAAGATAAACAAAACTGACGAACCTTTAGCCAGACTCATCAAGAAAAAGAGGGAGAGGACTCAAATCAATAAAATTAGAAATGAAATAGAAGTTACCACAGACACTACAGAAATACAAAGCATCCTAAGAGACCGCTACAAGCAACTCTATGCCAATAAAATGGACAACCTGGAAGAAATGGACAAATTCTTAGAAAGGTTAAAACTTCCAAGACTGAACCAGGAAGAAACAGAAGATATGAACAGACGACTCACAATTAAGGAAATTGAAACTGTGATTAAAAATCTTCCAACAGGGCTTCCCTGGTGGCACAGTGGTTGACAGTCCACCTGCAGATGCAGGGGACACGGGTTTGTGCCCCGGTCCAGGAAGATCCCACAGCCCACGGAGCGGCTGGGCCCGTGAGCCATGGCCACTGAGTCTGCGCATCCGGAGCCTGTGCTCCGCAACAGGAGAGGCCACAACAGTGAGAGGCCCGCATACCGCAAAAGAAAAAAAAAAATCTTCCAACAAACAAAAGTGCAGGACCAGATGGCTTCACCAGTGAATTCTATCAAACATTTAGAGAAGAGCTAACACCTATCCTTCTCAAACTCTTCCAAAATATTGCAGAGGAAGGAACACTTCCAAACTCATTCTATGAGGCCACCATCACCCTGATACCAAAACCAGACAAAGATACTACAAAAAAAGAAAATTACAGACTAATATCACTAATGAATACAGACACGACAATCCTCAACAAAATCGTAGCAAACAGAATCCAACAACACATTAAAAGGATCATACACCAGGATCAAGTGGGATTTATCCCAGGGATACAAGGATTCTGCAATATACACAAATCAATGTGATACACCATATTATCAAACTGAAGAATAAAAACCATATGATCATCTCAATAGATGCAGAAAAAGCTTTTTACATAATTCAACAGCCATTTATGATAAAAACTCTCCAGAAAGTGGGTACACAGGGAAACTACCTCAACATAATAAAGGCCATATATGATAAACCCATAGCAAACATCGTTCTCAATGATGAAAAACTGAAAGCATTTTCTCTAAGATCAGGAACAAGACAAGGATGTCCAGTCTCGCCCCTATTATTCAACATAGTTTTGGAAGTCCTAGCCACGGCAATCAGAGAAGAAAAAGAAATAAAAGGAATACAAATTGGAAAAGAAGAAGTAAAACAGTCACTGTTTACAGATGACATGATACTATACGTAGAGAATCCTAAATATGCCACCAGAAAACGACTAGAGCTAATCAATGAATCTGGTAGAATAGCAGGATACAAAATTAATGCATAGAAATCTCTTGCATTCCTATACACTAATGATGAAAAATCTGAAAGAGAAATTAAGGAAACACTCCCATTTACCACTGCAACAAAAAGAATAAAATACCTAGGAATAAACCTACCTAAGGAGGTAAAAGACCTGTACTCAGAAAACTATAAGACACTGATGAAAGAAATTAAAGATGATACAAACAGATGAAGAGATATACCATGTTTTCAGATTGGAGGAATCAATATTGTGAAAATGACTATACTACCCAAAGAAATCTACAGATTCAGTGCAATCCCTATCAAATTACCAATGGCATTTTTTTTTTTTTACAGAACTAGAATAAAAAATCTTAAAATTTGTATGGAGACTCCATACAAATAGCCAAAGCAGCCTGAGGGAAAAAAATGGAGCTGGAGGAAACAGACTCCCTGACTTCAGACTATACTACAAAGCTACAGTAATCAAGACAATATGGTACTGGCACAAAAACAGAACTATAGATCAATGGAACAGGATAGAAAGCCCAGCAATAAACCCACACACCTTTGGTCAACTAATCTATGACAAAGGAGGCACAGATATACAATGGAGAAAAGACAGCTTCTTCAATAAGTGGTGCTGGGAAAACTGGACAACTATATGTAAAAGAATGAAATTAGAACACTCCCTGACACCATACACAAAAATAAAGTCAAAACGATTAAAGACCTAAATGTAAGATCAGACACTATAAAACTCTTAGAGGAAAACATAGGAAGAACACTCTTTGACATAAATCACAGCAAGATCTTTTTTGATCTACCTCCTAGAGTAATGGAAATAAAAATAAACAAATGGGACCTAAAGAAACTTCAAAGCTTTTGCAAGGCAAAGGAAACTACAAACAAGACGAAAAGACAACCCTCAGAATGAGAGAAAATATTTGCAAATGAATCAACGGACAAAGGATTAATCTCTAAAAAGATTTATAAATATATAAATCTCTAAAATACATAAACAACTCATGTAGCTCAATATTTAAAAAACAAACAACCCAATCAAAAAATGGGCAGAAGAAAAAAAATGGGCAGAAGATCTAAACAGACATTTCTCCAAAGGAGACATACAGATGGCCAAGAAGCACATGGAAAGCTACTCAACATCACTAATTATTAGAGAAATGCAAATCAAAACCACAATGAGGTATCATCTCACACCAATTAGAATGGGCATCATCAGAAAATCTACCAACAACAAATGCTGGAGAGGGTGTGGAGAAAAGGGAACCCTCTTGCACTGTTGGTGGGAATGTAAATTGATACAGCCACTATGGAGAACAGTATGGAGGTTCCTTAAAAAACTAAAAATAGAATTACCATATGACCCAGCAATCCCACTCCTGGGCATATACCCAGAGAAAACCATAATTCAAAAAGACACATGCACCTCAATGTTCATTGCAGCACTATTTACAATAGCCAGGTCATGGAAGCAACCTAAATGCCCATCGACAGATGAATGGATAAAGAAGATGTGGTACATTTATACAATGGAATATTACTCAACCATAAAAAGGAACGAAACTGGGTCATGTGTAGAGACGTGGATGGATCTAGAGGCTGTCATACAGAGTGAAGTAAGTGAGAAAGAGAAAAACAAATATCGTATATTAACGCATATATGTGGAACCTAGAAAAATGGTACAGATGAACCGGTGTGCAGGGCAGAGACGCAGATGTAGAGACCAAACGTATGGACACCAGAGGGGAGAGTGGCGGGGGGGCAGGGTGGTAGTGTGATGAATTGGGAGATTGGGATTGACATGTATACACTAATAAGTATACAATGGGTAACTAATAAGAACCTGCTGTATAAAAAAATAAATAAAATTTTAAAAATAAATAAATAAAATTAAAAAAAGAATGCAGGCAGGAATTCTCTACCTGGGTTGAAATGAATAGCAAAGTCTGGATTTCATTAATGAAAATATTTCACATCAAGCCTATGAACAACCACTTCAAAATACCACTTCTCGTACCCTTTGGGGCTCAGACTGAGCTGACTTTAAACTAAGCCCATTGTTTTAGACAACTTACTGTTATGAGTTAATATTCTTCTGTGAATGGAAAAAACAAAAGGAGAAACATTTTTTCTTGGCTCCAGAGAACATATGTATCCTGACTGACATCTAACTCTGAGGCACTGCAAGCAAAAGCATTCAAATTCACAAGCTCTGATTTGCTGCTGTAGACAACAATGCGTTAAGTTACGCTGCTTAGTTTAAGTACTGAAAAGGAGGATTTTTCCTTGTAAACAGCAAAGTTTCTGAAAGGAAATCTTTAAGGTAGCTAACAGTTTTTGAAAAGCGACATGAAGAAGCCAAGTCCTTACCTTACAAAAGAACTTGATACGAGTCCAACAAATCCAACAGCAGCACCCACGACAGCTGTTCTCCGGCAACCAAACACGTCTGTGAAGACGCTGACAATTGGGCAGCAGAAGAAAATCATCCCCATGGAGAGAGAACTTACCCATGCTGTAAAAGAGGAAACAAAGGGACATTATGACATGGTAAATTCTATTTGTCCTTACCTAATAAGATATAATACATATTCAGAAAAGTATTAATGCAGAAAAGATATTACCCAGATTGATGAATGGGGGGAAGTTGGAATAAGTAACAAATCTGAATCACAGATGAAAGGACTGACCAATACTAATTATAATTAGCAAAGCAATTATTTGTGTTTAATGGAACTCTTGAAAAGTTTGTATTCTTAAATAAATCAAACATTCTCCTGTGACCTAATCACTACTAATCTCTATCCTGATATCTATGGTTAATTTTAAGCAACTTCTAATCTATGGAAAGAAATTTATTTCAAAAATTGAGATACGTTTAGGAACATATGCCTAGGTGATCAAACTGCAAAGAAATGATGACCACCGAACTCAATACAGTGGTGAAACTCAGGGGAGAAAAAGGAATTATAACCATCTGGACCCAGTAGATAAGAACTGAACATTTGCCTAGAGTCTGGGCTTTGTGCTTTTGTTACAGGAATCAAGTAGTACACAGGTAGGTTGTTTGTTGACCTGGGTAACAGTTACTGTGTATTCACTTTACTTATAAAACCATACATACATTTTATCTTCTTTTCTGAAAGTATGCTATCTTTCACAATAGAAAAGATTTAAGAATCAGGACATAATTTCCTATTCTGATCTGTAAAGACCAAAACAAAAGGAAAGCCAAAAAGAGAAACATACTGAGTACAAATGATCATAAATTTGTGCCCAAGAAATGAGTGATCTTATAGGATATCAAGTCTGTAAATTCTTAAAAAGTATATAAACTAGTGGGGCCTAAGTGAACATGAGCTATAAAACAAACAGACCTGGGTCCAAATCTCCCAGCTCTGTAACTACAATATATCCTTCAGCAGGTCACTTCCTCTGAGTCTGTTTTCTCATCTGGAAAGGGAATTGAACACAGACTTTTCCAGAACTATTAAGGATTAGAGAAAATGTATCTAAACCTCTGCATCTAGCACAGGAACAATTAATAATTCAGAGTTTTAACAACAACAACAAATTGTCTTATAAAATGAAACAGATGATCTCCAATGCTCCATCCAGCTCTGACAGTCTACTAGTATATTACTCTATTTCCTCAGCAAAGGAATTAAGTGCAGATCCTGTGCTAATGACCATTTCTTAATAACGTGGTCCAAATGGATCTTCATCAGGCTAACAATTTCATTTAATTCTTTGCCTTCTTACCTTTTAAATTATTTTTTAAATTATGTATATTTTAATCAGCCATAATTCTCTTTTCTTTCTTCCCTTACCAGAAAGGAGGCTATGATCTTAAAACAAAACACAATGGGATGCAAATAGAGATTATCATACTAAGTGAAGTCAGAAAGAGAAAGACAAATGCCATATGATATCACTTATATGTGGAATCTAAAATATGGCACAAATGAACCTATCTACAAAACAGAAACAGACTCATAGACATAGAAAACAGACTTGTGGTTGCCAAGGAGGAGGGAAGATGGAGAGGGATTGACTGTGAGTTTGGGGTTGGTAGACGCATTTAGAATGGATAAACAACAAGGTCCTAATGTATAGCACAGGGAACTATATTCAATATCCTGTGATAAACCATAATGGAAAAGAATATATAAAAAAAGAAAGTCTATATGTGTATAACTGAGTCACTTTGCTGTACAGCAGAGATTGGTACAACACTGTAAATCAACTACACTTCAATAAAACACACACACACACACACACACACACACACACACAATGAAGAGACTGTACAAACAATGCAGTCTTGGCTTAGGTGTTGGTGGGGGAATTCAGAAGTGGACAGCAGAGAGGCGACTGGCCAGATGAACTAGCACAACCTCAACCCCAGATGTGCAGAGCTGTTTAGTATGGGCTTGCTCAAGAAGAAGTGCAAATTTTTTAGTCTATGTTATATAAAAATGTCACTGATTTATAATAATTTAATCTTATTCAAAAAAAGTTTAGTCATCTATCCTGTTTATGAAACAACCTAAACAACCTAGGCAGACTAGAAGAATAGCATCCTAACCTTTATTTTTGGATAAAGGTGCTTTTACAATTAAGTGAAACACGAGCACTAAATAGGAGCCCACTTTAAGAAATCCAAGAGCGGAATTCCCTGGAGGTCCAGTGGTTAGGAGGACACCGCATTTCCACTGCAGGGGGCACAGGTTCGATCCCAGGTCAGGAAACTACGATCCCGCATTCCGTGTGGTCCGGCCAAAAAAAAAGAAATCTAAGAACATAACAGCAGCATTGCATGTAATGCTCACATAAGTCAAGGCACTTTTCAAGAATAAAAACAACACTTAATGCATTACCATAGATTTCAGACTACTGCAATGCCAAACGTGAAAATTTTTACAGAATTTTTATGTCCACTGAACATGCACTAACTGCAGGATATAGTCAAATATAACTTTATTTTTGTCTCGGCTATCCTCTTAAAATGTATGCAGGGAGAAAATGTTCCCCTGGCACTGGATGACCACTCAGCAGCCCCACACGTTTCTTCTAGCCAGTGCTAAGTAACAAAGTCCTACAGTCACTTTATGTCACAAACCTATCTTCACTAGGTAATCAAATCTCTTTTCCCACCCCCAGCTGGGAAAAGAGTAAGCCCAGCTATGTCTCTTTTCCACGACCCTTCTCCCCTTCCCTAGCTGCTGTTGCCTCCAAAGTGGATATGAGAGAGAGGAGTGCTGGGAGACGGAAGGCAACGAGATTCCAACTTAAGAGGTCCTGCCAAAAGGCCTGTCTGGTGATGTCTGAAGTGGACTCTTTTCCTCAGATGCACTTCTGTGGGTTCTTCAGAGTCTCACCTCAGAGTTTCTTCTGGCTATAGCTCCACCGACGTGGACAGTTCAGTGGATAGTTCATTCTCCTCCTGGCTTTTTGGCTGTCACTTAAAAGACTCACTGTTGGAGCCTCATTGCCCTTCTAGGCAGTTTATTTGGGCAGGAATTAAAACAGCTCCAGGCCGCCTCTCTCCTCCACTAGGCCTGCCTCTGCTCTGCAGGAAGTATTCATATTTCCTTTGCCCTGACAAACACTGGAGTGTAGGCAAATTCCAACACAGCCTACCTCTTGCTGTGGGAGCAGTCAGCCAGCTACAGTTCTCTCCTTGACAGATTTCTCAGGGGATCCAGACCTCAATCCTCTGTACACCTTAACTGAAGAGAATTCTTTAAATCTCTAAGTGGTCCCTCTAAAGCTCCTCTCACTAGATATCAAGTGAGTCTGTACCCCCACTTCTCCCATGGTGTGTGTGTGTGGGGGGAAGCAACAGCATAATTTTTAAAAGGATCCTCACAAAATGTTCTTCCATGACCCATAAGTATCCTTCTTATGTGTTTTAGAGCCTCTAACTGGTTCTTGAACATGAAATACCCCACTTCCAAATTTCACACTCTTGTACCTTAATGCCTCTGCTAAAGTTCCAACATCTTTTTTTTCTTTTTTTAATTTTTGGCCACACCACACGGCATGCAGGATCTTAGTTCCCCGACCAGTGACAGAACCCGTGCCCCTGCAGTGGAAGTGGGGAGTCTTAACCACTGGACCGCCAGGGAAGTCCCCCAACATCATTTTTTTTAAAAAATAAATTTATTTATTTTTGGCTGTGCTGGGTCTTCGTTTCTGTGCGAGGGCTTTCTCTAGTTGCGGCAAGCAGGGGCTACTCTTCATTGTGGTGTGTGGGCCTTTCACTGTCGTAGCCTCTCTTGTTGCAGGTCACAGGCTCCAGACGCGCAGGCTCAGTAGTTGTGGCTCACGGGCCTAGTTGCTCCGCGACATGTGGGATCTTCCCAGACCAGGGCTCGAACCCGTGTCCCCTGCATTGGCAGGCAGACTCTCAACCACTGCGCCACCAGGGAAGCCCCTCCCCAACATCTTATGTTACCATAAAAATTAGGAACAGATGAGGTTAGGTCTATCTTCTGAGCAAATTCAAGAAGAAATTAATTCTTGTGAAGATTAAGCGAGGCTCTTTTTCTTTTTTTTAATTTTTGGCCGCACTGCACTGCATGCGGGAATCTTAACTTCCCGAACCAGGGACTGAACCCATGCCCCCTGCAGTGGAAGCAGGTAGTCCTAACCACTAAATCACCAGGAAATTCAAGAAATTCATTTTTTTTTAAATTTTTATTGGAGTATAGTTGATTTACAATGTTGTGTTAGTTTCACGTGTACTGCAAAATGAATCAGTTACACATATACATATATCCACTCTTTTTTTCTAATATTCTTTTCCCATATAGGCCATTACAGAGAGTACTGAGTAGAGTTCACTGCTCTATACAGCAGGTTCTTATCAGTTATCTATTTTATATATAGTAGTGTGTGTATGTCAATCTCAATCTTCCAATTTATCCTTTCCCCTCTTATCCCCTGGTAACCATAAGTTTGTTTTCCACACCTGTGACTCTACTTCTGCTTTGTAAATAAGTTCATTTGTACCCTTTTTTTTTTTTAAGATTCCACATATAAGCAGTATCATATGATATTTGTCTTTCTGTGTCTGACTTACTTCACTCAGTATGACAATCTCTAGGTCCATCCATGTTGCTGCAAATGGCATTATGTTGTTCTTTTTTATGACTAATATTCCACTGTATATATGTACCACATCTTCTTTATCCATTCCTCTGTTGATGGACATTTAGGTTGTTTCCATGTCCTGGCTATGGTAAATAGTGCTGCAGTGAACATTGCGGGTACATGTATCTTCTCAAATTATGATTTTCTCTGAATATATGCCCAGGAGTGAAATTGCTGAGTCATATGGTAGCTCTATTTTTAGTTTTTTAAGGAACCTCCATACTGTTCTCCATAGTGGCTACCAATTTATATCCCCACCAACAGTGTAGGAGAGTTCCTTTTTCTCCACACCCTCTCCAGCATTTATTGTTTGTAGGGTCTTTTAAAAATATTTATTTATTTATTTGGTTGTGCCAGGTCTTAGCTGCGGCAGGTGGGCTCCTTAGCTGTAGTGAGTGTGTGGGATCTAGTTCCCTGACCAGCAATTGAACGAGGGCCCCCTGCATTGGGAGTGCGGAGTCTTATCCACTGCGCCACCAGGGAAGTCCCCATTTGTAGATTTTTTTTATGATGCCCATTCTGACCAGTGTGAGGTGATACCTCATTGTAGTTTTGATTTGCGTTTCTCTAATAATCAGTGATGTTGAACATCATTTCATGTGCTTTTTGGCCATCTATATGTCTTCTTTGGAGAAATGTCTATTTAGATCTTCCACCCATTTTTTGATTGGGTTGTTTTCTTGATATTGAGCTGCATGAGCTGTTTGTATATTTTGGAGATTAATCCCTTGTTGGTTGCTTCATTTGCAAATATTTTCTCCCATTCTGAGGGTTGTCTTTTTCTTTTGTTTATGGTTTCCTTTCCTATGCAAACACTTTTAAGTTTAATTAGATCCCATTTGTTTACTTTTGTTTTTATTTTCATTACTCTAGGAGGTGGGTCAAAAAAGATCTTGCTGCGATTTATGTCAAAGAGTGTTCTGCCTATGTTTTCACCTAAGAGTTTTATAGTGTCCGGCCTTACACTTAGGTTTTTAATCCATTTTGAACTTATTTTTGTGTATGGTGTTAGGGAGTGTTCTAATTTCATTATTTTACATGTAGCTGTCCAGTTTCCCCAGCACCACTTATTGAAGAGGCTGTCTTTTCTCCACTGTATATTCTTGACTCCTTCATCATCGATTAGGTGACCAAGAAATTAATTCTTGAATGAATATATTACTTGGCACTGTAAACTCATAAAATTTCTCGTTTTTGTAAAATTTTAACATGGCATGACAAAGAATCCAAGGTCTTATGGGTTTTATGCTATACACCATAAAAATGAAAGAGACTGTTGTTCTCTTTTACCCCTTCCAAGTCTGACTATGATTATTATTAATAACAGAAACTGAGAAACTGAAGACATAGTCACTATACCCACCATGGTAAAATTTTTGTTTAAAAAAATGCAAACTAGCCCTAATCCCTCTATGTAATTCAACCAAACACCCACACAGGGTTTCCTAATGTTGCTGAAGAGCAAATATTTTTCAATGGAAGAGGTACTATTTAAAATATGGAATAACAACTTTTCCGAGTAAAAGTGCCTATTATGTTCTAGGCACTATCCTAGGCTGCTGAGAATATAAAAACAACTAAAAGATTTCTCTACCTTCCAATAATTTCCATCTAGTAACATATATGCAAATAGAGGTCCAACCAGAACACCATATAGAATGTGCTAATCACCTTAAAAAACACAGATGTCAAAAAATATGTAATGAAGAAGGGCTTAAAGATCTCCTGAAATTTTACCAGCTTGGAATCCCTAATCAGCAAACATTGTTACAGACTGTTGTACCTTCTTCACATTTGCAATACTGTTTCTCAAATGTATGTTGGTGATAAAATACGGATACATTTTAAAATGCTAACGACTTCATAGTACACCTCTTTCTCATTAGGTATTCCTCAATGAATTGTACTTTATATATTTACTGCTGTTGGAGGAGCAGCGTACACATGTATCTAATGAATGGATTTTGAGGTTGTTGGCACTCCTCTATGATTCAAGTTAGCTATAATACAAAAGCCCATTTCCCTTAAAAAAAAAAAAAGAAGAAGAAGAAAGAAAGGCTTTAGAATGTGCTTGTATACTCTTATTTGAATGTATGTGTGTTTGATGTTATAGAGAGAAACATCCAAAAAATAGCCAGGTTGGGAAATCTTTTTTAAAACATAACAATCAGCTTTCCAATTTCCCTATCCAGACCCTCTTGTTTCCAACTCCATACTAAGAACAAATCCTCAGCTCTCAGTGCATGGCCAAAGGAGAATGCAAATCACTCGAAGAAAGTGGGTAGGTTTAATATTTTAAAAGATTTTCACTTGCAGGTGTTATAATTATGCAGATGTAAATGACTGCAAGGAGAAAGTGTTTACAATTGAAAACACCCACAGGGAAGATTTACTATAGTTATTTTAAGGTTGATAAATATTTTTTTGCCCTGTTTTGAGAGCTCCAACCCCCATTTCCACTTGATCTTGGCCTCTTTCAAGACAGCTCTGCTCTATAATATCTGAACCTTGGTCTAACAGCCTCAAATAAAATGAAACAATATATTAAAACTGAGATTAAAATGCAAAATAGTATTTAACAAAGTCCCAATGACTTTTGGAGCATGGTGCTGTCTGGCAACTACACAATTTAGGAATGAGTAAATTGTACTTGATTTGACCATTTTATTGCCACCCTAAAGGTTATTTGGTAGTTATATGTCACTTAGGAGTGGTTTTTAAATTATTTGCTATCAACTTCTGTTAATGGCATCAGAGTGAAGTGGTCAAGTAAATCCTCTTGCAGATAATAACTGTGTGTAGCGGGGGGGGGGGGGGGACTTATATAAACACACTGGAAAATGTCTAAAAACAGAAGTTGGAGGAGAGTTTACACTTGAGAAGCTGAAACGGGAAGAAATAAGAATTACAAGTTTGTGGGCTTTCCTGAGGATCAACAAACTATGCAGGTGCTGGGTAGACTAGTAAGGGGTCAAACTAAAGAAAAGCAAGAGATGGAGAAAAAGAAAAGAAGCAACAGTTGGAAACTGTATGAACTGAACAGAGATAGCAGCTGCTACCTAGCACAGAGAGACAGACTTTGCAGTCTGAGTCCAGGCAAACTAACTGCCTCCTAAGAACAAAAACTCAATAACCCTTGGAAGAACACAAGGGAATCAGAGTTGCTTTAAATATTATCTACAATGTCCAAGTATTGAACCTAAAATTACTAGACATGAAAAGAAACAGGTAATCAATATTAATTGACTCTGAATGCACTAAGATGTTGGATTCAGAAAACAAAGACTACAAAATGTCTATTACAATTATGTTAGAAGTATTAAAGGATAATATTTTCAAAGAAGTAAGTTAAAATATGGTCTTATTGAGGGAACAGATAGTGAATCTCAACAGTGAAATGTAAACTAGAAAAAAATGGAAATTCTAGGGGTGAGAAGTACAACAGCTGAAAAAAATGCATTTCAATAGGATCACTAGCAACTTGGAGATAAAATTTAAGAATGAATCTGGGAATTTGAAGACAAAAATTACCCAATCCCAGAAAAGAGAGAAAAATAATATTGAAAAAGAATGAACAAAGTCTTAGAGATCTGTAGGACAAAAATCAAGAGGCCCGGGGACTTCCCTGGTGGTCCAGTGGTAAAGAATCCACCTTAAAATGCAGGGGACGCAGGTTTGACCCCTGGTCAGGGAACTAAGATCTCACATGCCACAGGGCAGCTCCGCATGCCACAACTACTGAGCTCACACACCTCAACTAGAGCCCGTGTGCCACACACTACAGAGCCCATGCACCCTGGAGCCTGCACATCACACTAGAGAAGAGAAAACCCACATGCCACAACTAGAGAGAAGCCCACACACCACAAGGAATAGCCCATGTGCCACAATGACAGATCCTGCATGCCTCCACGAAGATCCCACGTGCCAAAACTAAGACCTGACGCAGCCAAAACTAAGACCTGACGCAGCCAAAACTAAGTAAAACAAATAAATAAATCGTTAAAAAAAAGAAATCAAGAGGCCCAACATAAATATAACTGAAGTCTTAGAAAAGAGAGAAAGAAAAGAGCAGAAGCGCTTCCCTGGTGGCACAGTGGTTAAGAATCCGCCTGCCAATGCAGGGGTCACAGGTTCGAGCCCTGGTCCAGGAATATCCCACATGCTGCAGAGCAACTAAGCCCATGTGCCACAACTACTGAGCCTGTGCTCTAGAGCCCACGAGCCACAACTACTGAAGCCTGCGCGCCTAGAGCCCATGCTCTGCAACAAGAGAAGCCACCGTAATGAGAAGCCCACACACCACAATGAAGAGTAGCCCCCGCTCACTGCAACTAGAGAAAGCCACACATAGCAACAGAGACAAGGAAGGAAGGGAGGGAGGAAGGGAGGGAGGGAGAAGGGAAGAAGGAAGGGAGGGAGGAAGGGAGGAAGGAAGGAAGGAAGGAAAGAAAAGAAAAGAAAAAAGAGCAGAAAAAAATATATGAAGGGCTTCCCCGGTGGCGCAGTGGTTGAGAGTCCCCCTGCCGATGCAGGGGACACGGGTTCATGCCCCGGTCCAGGAAGATCCCACATGCCGCGGAGCGGCTGGGCCCGTGAGCCATGGCCGCTGAGCCTGCGCGTCCGGAGCCTGTGCTCCGCAACGGGAAAGGCCACAACAGTGAGAGGCCCGCGTACTGCAAAAAAAAAAAAATATATATATATATATATATATATATATGAAGAAATAATGCCCCCCACCCCAAAATCACAAATTTTGTGAAAACCATTAACTTACAAAAACAAAACATTAACTTACAAACCTAAGAAGCTCAGAGAAATGCCAGCAGTATAAACTCTAAGCAAACCATTCCTAAGCACATCATGCTTAATCTTCTGAATGCCAAAGATAAAAAGACAATTCTGAAAGCATCCAGAGAAAAACGACATACCGAGGGAGAACAATGATACCATTATCAGTTGGCTTCTCATAAGAACTAATGGAGGACAGAAGACACTGGAACTGTCATATTAAAAGTGCTGAAAGAGAATAAACTGTCAATCATGAATTCTACAACCAGCTACTAGCCTTCAAAAAGTGAAAGCAGGGCTTCCCTGGTGGCCCAGTGGTTGAGAGTCCACCTGCCGATGCAGGGGACATGGGTTCGTGCCCCAGTCCGGGAAGATCCCACATGCCGCGGAGCGGCTAGGCGCATGAGCCATGGCCGCTGAGCCTGCGCGTCCGGAGCCTGTGCTCCGCAACGGGAGAGGCCACAACAGCGAGAGGCCTGTGTACTGCAAAAAAAAAAAAAAAAAAAAGTGAAGGCAAAATAAAGGTATTTTCAGAAAATAAAAACTGAGAGACTCTGTCACCAGATTTCCACTGCAAGAAATCTTAAAGAAAGTTCTATAGACTGAAGGGAAATGATACCAGCTAGCAATTTGGGTCCAAAGGAAGGACTGAAACATACAAACACACACAACACACTGTTTTCTCATAATTTCTTTATAAGTACATGACTATTTAAAGCAAAAATTATAACACCGTATATAGATGTATTATATACATGACAACGACAGTGCTAAAGATGAAGGTAAATGAAAATATACTGCCACAAGATTCCTATATTTCATCTGAAGCAACTTCATATCAACTTAAAATACACTGAGATGTATGCTGTAATCCCTAGAGAAAGCACTTTAAAAAATGCAAAGAGATACAGCTTGAAAGCCAATAGAGAAATTTAAATTGATTACTAAAAATTAGTTAATTAATTAAAGGAAGGCAGAAGAGAAAGAACAGAAGAACAAGAGGCAGATGAGGCACATAAAAAACAAATAGCAAAATGTCAGACCTAAATATGCCCATATCAGTAATGACATTAAATAAAGACTCCAATCAAATGACAAGATTGTCTAACTGGATAAAAAAAAAAATCAAGAATCAATTATATTCTGTTTAAAGAGATGCACTTTAAATATAAATATACAAATAACTTGGAAATAAAAAAGATATGTCATGTAAATAATAACCCCAAGTACGCTGGAGTGACTGTACTAATATTAGACAAAATAGACCTCAAGACAAGTAGTATTACTAGAAACAAAGAGGGCTACTTCATAATGATAAAAGTCTCAACACATCAGGAAGATATAACAATGACAAGCTTATGTACACCTAATATAACACAGCTTCAGAAATACAGGAAGGAAATGTGATCCCTACCTTATACCATATTTTAAAATTACCTCAAAATGGATCACAAAACTGAAATGTGAAACTGAAAAGTATAAAACGTCTAGAAGAAAATATTGGAGAAAATCTTTTGTGACCTTGGGTTAGGCAAAGATTTCTTAGATACAACATCAAAAACATAATCCAGGGACTTCCCTGGTGGCACAGTGGTTAAGAATCCGCCTGCCAATGCCAGGGACACAGTTTGATCCCTGGTCCGCAAAGATCCCACATGCCACGGAACAACTAAGCCCATGTGCCTAAACTACTGAGCCTGCGCTCTACAGCCTGCAAGCTACAACTACTGAGCCCATGTGCCACAACTACTGAAGCCCGCACACCTAGAGCCCACGCTCCACAACAAGAGAAGCCATCACAATGAGAGGCCTGCGCACCACAGTGAAGAGTAGCCCCCGCTCGCTGCAACTAGAGAAAGCCCTCGTGCAGCAAAAAAGACCCAACACAGCCAAAAATAAAATAAATTAATTATTTAATTAAAAAAATATCCACCAAAGAAAAGGGAACCCTCCTACACTGTTGGTGGGAATGTAAATTGATGTAGCCACTATGGAGAACAGTATGGAGGTTCCTTAAAAAACAAAAAATAGTTACCATATGATCCAGCAATCCCACTCCTGGGCATATATCTGGAAAAACAAATACTTTAATTCAAAATGATACATGCACCCCAATATTCATAGCACTATTTTCAATAGCCAAGACATGGAAGCAACCGAACTGTCCATCGACAGATGAATGGTTAAGAAGACGTGGTATATATGTGTGTGTATATACACACACACACACACACACACACACACACACACAATGGAATACTACTCAGCCATAAAAAATAATGAAATAATGCCATTTCCAGCAACATGGATGGACCTAGAGATTATCATATTAAGTGAAGTAAACAGGAAAGAGAAAGACAAATACTATATCACTGATATGTGGAAACTAAAATATGATACAAATGAACTTATTTACAAAACAGAAACACTCACAGACATAACAAACAAACTTATTACCAAAGGGGAAAGGGGGTGGGGGAGGGATAAATTAGAAGTTTGGGATTAGCAGATAAAAACTACTATATATAAAATAGATAAAAAACAAGGTCCTACTATATAGCACAGGGAACTTTATTCAATATCCTGTAATAACTCATAATGGAAAAAATATGAAATATATATTTATATGTATATATCTGAATCACTTTGCTGTACACTAGAAACTATATAATATACGCATGTATATACATCTGAATCACTGTGCTGTACACCAGAAACTAACACCCTGTAAATTGACTATACTTCAATTTTAAAAATAATAATTTCAGGGGCTTCCCTGGTGGCGCAGTGGTTGAGAGTCTGCCTGCCGATGCAGGGTACACGGGTTCATGCCCCAATCCGGGAAGATCCCCCATGCCGCAGAGCGGCTGGGCCCGTGAGCCATGGCCGCTGAGCCTGTGCGTCCGGAGCCTGTGCTCCGCAACGGGAGAGGCCACAGCAGTGATAGGCCCGCGTACCACACAAAAAAATAATAATGATAATAATAATTTCATTAAATAGCAAAGAAATAAGAGAGAGCATAGGAAAACAATATAAAAGATTAACAAAACTAAGAGCTGGTTCTTTAGAAAGATAAACAAAACTGAGAAGCCTTTAGCTAGACTAGCCAAAAAAAAAAAGACAGGACTCAAATAATATTGTAAAGGTACATGTACAGCATGGTGACTATAGGTTAACAGTACTCTATTGTACACTTGGAAGTTGCTAAGAGCATAAATCCTAAAATGCTCACCACAAAAATAAAATTGTAACTAGGTGAGATGATAGATGTGTTAACTAACCTATTTATGGTAATCATTTCACACTATGTATGTATATAAAATAAACACACTGTACACCTCAAAAAAATAGAAAAATCCCACCAGGCGCTCAGAGCCAGGCACCATGCTTGATGCTGATGAAAAGTTATCCCTCCCCAGAGAAGCTCACAATCTAACTTAATTACAAAATCTAGACCTCAGTCAAGATGACACAGTGAATTCATCCTCTGTTCCAAACACAAATTAACAATACAGTCAAAATATTTTTTAAAAAAAGAAAAGGATACTGACAAAAAAAAAAAACACCTAGCCATGAGCTACAGACTAGCTGCAAAAAGGGATGGGGCAGTAAGTTGAGGCTGCCTGCTGGGGCCCAGGTCAGGAAGCAGGCATTGGCAATTGTAAAGAGGACAGAACGTGCTCCCTGTGAGATAGAAAAGGAGAGCCAAGCTCACCGGCTGAGGTGAGAGCAGAGCTCCCCCCACACCTTGTGACAGGAGGCTAAAGGTGAGAACTTAGTGATTCCTATATACATTAAAGATTTGAGGGCTTCCCTGGTGGCGCAGTGGTTGAGAGTCCACCTGCTGATGCAGGGGACACAGGTTCGTGCCCCAATCCGGGAAGATCCCACATGCCGTGGAGCGGCTGGGCCCGTGAGCCATGGCCGCTGAGCCTGCGTGTCCGGAGCCTGTGCTCCGCAACGGGAGAGGCCACAACAGTGAGAGGCCTGCGTACAGAAAAAAAAAAAAAAAAAGATTTGAAACCCTACAAGCCTCTAGGGGAGGAGGATACAGACTCAGCCTCATGACCAGGCCCTGAAACAAGGTACCCACTGGCTCTCTGGCTGGGTCTGTAAGATTTTCAGAAACTTAAAAGGCCTAATTCTAAACTGAGAATTCAGGGAGCCAGGTGGAAGAAAGTATAAACCGTTAGGTAGGAAGGGTAAAAAAAGGAGAGAATCAAACAAAACAATATACCTCCTACTCAGAATGATTCTGTAAACTCAAATTCCAAACAACTCAAGCCAATCCAATGCTAAGACAGCCAACAAAATCACCAATTAGCAAATACAGTCACTCCAGATGAAATTAATTCTATAGACCAATCTGACCACTCCAAAATGACTATGTTTACAACTTTCAAAGAAATAAAATAATAATTTTCACTTTAGAAAATAAGAAATTATGAAACAAATAAGCAAAAATAAAACAAGTACATTAAAAATGAACAAAATGAAACAAGCAAAACTAAAACAAGTGCATAAAAAAGTATTCATTAGAAATTCTGGATATGAAAAAAATAGTCACTGAAATTAAAAAATTCAATAATGGAAAAAACTTTTTATTCCAGATTACAAAGCTAAAAAAAAAAAAACTTTAGGATCTTAAAATAAAGGAGAAAATCTTGACCTCATGATAGAAAAGGACTTCTAGACATAAGCATAAATCATGAAGGAAAATATGGATAAAATCTGACCTCACTAAAATACAAATTCTGTGCAACAAAAGACACTAGAATCAAAGCAAGAAGAGATGAGTCACAGAATGGGAGATCACTGCAGTACATATCACTAGTAAATTATCATCTTGCATTTATAAAAATAGCCTGTGAGTCATTAAGAAAAAGACAGCACAGCAGAAAAACAGGCAGAAGAGTTGAGAGGAAATATACAAAAGAGAAAACACAATGGCCAACTAACATTTACAAAGATGCTCATTAGCAATCAGAAAAATGCAAATGAAAAGAATAATAAATCACCATAATTTGGCAAAAATTAAGAAGTCTGACCACACCATGTTTTAGTGAGACTATGGGAAAATAAGAACTCTTATGCATACCAACGTAAATTGAAATAACCACTGTGAACAGTAATTTAGCAACATCTAGCAAAGCCGAAGATGTGCATACCCAAATTCTAGCAATTCCACTCCCAGGTGTGTACACCAGAGAAACCTAACACATGTGCACAAGGAGACATGATTAAGAATGTTCACCAAAGCATTGTTTGTAATAGTAAAAGAACTGGAAACAACCTAAACGCCCATCAGCATTAGAACAAATAAATAAATGTATTAACATATACAATGGAATATGGACTCACACATATGAAGTAACAGTATAAAACATGATGGAAATAATAAAAGCAAATTCAGGATAGTGATTACCTCTGGGAAGGCATAGATAAAGATTAGGAATAGAGAAGAAGGGTACAAAGGGGACTACAATTGATTCTGTAATGTTTCACATCTTTTTAAAAGGAGAAAACACTAGAATCTGACTACTAAGTAGTTATATAGAACAGGCATTTGTTATATTATTCTCTACATTCCTCTGTCTGAAATACTGAATAAAAAAGATACATAAAGTTAGTTTTCAGATCCTCAAAAGGTTATTCTAGCAGAGGCAAAATAGCTTTACAAGAAAGGGCTAAAAACAGAGACAATTTCAAACTCCCTCCATTTTAAAGCTTGCTTTAAAAATGAGAGAGACGTTATTCTGGCAAAATGGAAACCTTCAAATCTCACTTACTAGACGCGGGCCTCACACTGCTGTGCCCTCTCCTGTTGCGTAGCACAGGCTCCGGACACATAGGCTCAGTGGCCATGGCTCACGGGCCCAGCCGCTCCGTGGCATGGGAGCTCTTCCCGGACCAGGGCACAAACCCGCGTCCCCTGCATCGGCAGGCGGACTCTCAACCACTGCGCCACCAGGGAAGCCCTACTAGTTCTTTTAAAACATGAATACAACAGAAAGAGAGGAGTCAAGAGGGCAAACTAGGAGGACGCGGAATTCGCGTCTCCTCACAACTAGGGCACCTACCAGGCAACGGTGGGGGACCACAGACACCTAAGGGGATGGGAGGAACCCCCAGCAACTGGGTAGGACGTGGGGCATGGGGGGGGGTGAGGGGGGAAGAGAAGTGGAGGCGAGATGGAACTGGTGCCCCTGAGGGGCGGCTGGGGGAGGGGAAGGGATCCCACGCCCTAAGGGGGAAATTGGGGGGCCATTGGGAGGGCAGAGGATCAAAAGGGAGCTTGGCCAGGCTTCCCCTGCCCACTTGGGCCCCCAGAAGCCTACTGAGATCCAGGGCCTGACTCTCTGCCCACCAAAGCCCCCTCCAGCCATGCGGGTCCTGAGGTAATTGAAGGAAGGGAAGGGGGAGCAAAAGTAAAGGCCAGACCTCTGGGACCAGCACCCCTGAGGGGTGGCTGGGGGAGGGGAGGAGTTCCTACACCCAGCGAGACCCACCCACGGTTAGGGGTCCAGTGGTGACGGGGGAAACCCTGGGGGAGATGGTGGGGGAAGGGCGCAAAGGAACGGAAGGGAACAGGGCCAGTGCCTTCCCTGTCAACTTAGGCACTGGGAAGCTTGTTGGGTTCCCGGGCCTAATCCTGTGCCTCCTGTCGCACAGAACCCAGGCCCCGCCCCTACACCCCCACTAGGGCCCTACCTCTACACTCCAAGACCCCCTCCAACACGCTAGGCCTAAACCCCGCCCACACAGCCTCACTCAGGGACCTACCTCCAAACTCTGGAACTCCACACTCCAGAGGCCCTCCTTTCCACGTGCTGCCTCTCCCCTTCCACGCAGGTCCTAAGGAGAGGCCCCGACCCACGCTTCAACGTTGCCCCGCCTAGGCCCCACCCCACGCTCAAACGTCACCTCCCCCACACCCGCCTAGGTCCCGCCCCACCCAAAACCAGACCCTGCCTAAGTCCCACCCCTGCCTAAACTCCACCCCCATAGACAAGGCTTTTTTTTTCTTTTTTCCTCTTTTAGATTGGGGTTCTGTTTTACCTTGTTGATTCATTGTTGTTGATTCTTTTATATTTTTATTTTTCCTAATAAATATTTTATTTTTCTAATTTTATTTTATTCTTTATACTTTGTTAGTGATCTCTCCTTTTGGCTTGTTCTCCCCCCTTTTCTTTTTTTTTTTCTTTTTTCTGTTGTGGTTTTATTTTACCTTGTTGCAGTTGTTTCAATTATAGTTTTATTTTTCATAATATATTTTTTATCTTTCTAAATTTGTTTTTTATTCTTTAATATTGTACTGCTCCTTTTTTTCCTTCTTCTTCTTCTTTACCGCACCACGAAGCTTGCAGGATCTTGGTTCCCAGGCCGGAGGTGAGGCCTGAGCTCCTGTGGTGGGAGCTCCAAGTCCAAACAGCTGGACTAACAGAGAACCTCAGACCCCAGGGAATATCAATTGGAGTGAGGCCTCCAGGAGGTCCTCATCTCAGCACCAAGACCCAGCTCTATCTAACTGCCTGCAAACTCCAGTGCTGGACATCTCAGGCCAAACAACCAGTGAGACAGGAATACAGCACCGCTCATAAAAAAAAAAAAAAAAAATGAAATGACAAAAAAATTTGTTACAGACGAAGCAGCAAGGTAAAAACCTACAAGACCAAATAAATGAAGACGAAATAGGCAACCTACCTGAAAAAGAATTCAGAGTAATGATAGTAAAGATGATCCAAAATCTTGGAAACAGAATGGAGAAAATATAAGAAATATTTAACAAGGATCTAGAAGAACTAAAGAGCAAACAAACAGTGATGAACAACACAATTACTGAAATTAAAAATACTCTAGAAGGAATCAATAAGAGAATAACTGAGGCAGAAGAATGGAAAAGTGAGCTGGAAGATAAAATGGTGGAAATAACTGCCAGGGAGCAGAATAAAGAAAAAAGAATGAAACAAATTGAGGACAGTCTCCAAGACCTCTGGGACAACATAAAACGCACCAACATTCGAATTATAGGGGTCCCAGAAGAAGAGAAAAAGAAAGGGTCTGAGAAAATATTTGAAGAGATTATAGTCGAAAACTCCCCTAACATGGGAAAGGAAATAATCAAGTCCAGGAAGCACAGAGAGTCCCATACAGGATAAACCCAAAGAGAAACATGCCGAGAAACATATTAATCAAACTATCAAAAATTAAATACAAAGGAAAAATATTGAAAGCAGCAAGCGAAAAGCAACAAATAACATACAAGAGAATACCCATAAGGCTGATTTTTAAGCAGAAACTCTGCAAGCCAGAAGAGAGTGGCAGGACATATTTAAAGTGATGAAAGGGAAAAACCTACAACCAAGATTACCCAGCAAGGATCTCGACAGAGAAATTAAAACCTTTACAAATAAGCAAAAGTTAAGAGAATTCAGCACTACCAAACCAGCTTTACAACAAACGCTAAAGAAACTTCTCTAGGCAGGAAACACAAGAGAAGGAAAAGACCTACAATAACAAACCCAAAACAATTAAGAAAATGGTAATAGGAACACACATATTGATAATTACCTTAAATGTAAATGGATTAAATGCTCCAACTAAAAGACATAGACTGCCTGAAAGGATACACAAATAAGACCCATACATATGCTGTCTACAAGAGACCCACTCAGACCTAGGGACACATACAGACCGAAAGTGAAGGGATGGAAAAAGATATTTCATGCAAATGGAAATCAAAAGAAAGCTGGAGTAGCAATTCTCATATCAGACAAAACAGACTTTAAAATAAGGACTATTACAAGAGAAAAAGAAGGATACTACATAATGATCAAGGGATCAATCCAAGAAGAAGATATAACAATTGTAAATATTTATGCACCCAACACAGAAGCACCTCAATACATAAGGCAAATGCTAACAGCCATAAACCGGGAAATCGACAGTAACACAATAATAGTAGGGGACTTTAACACCCCACTTTCACCAATGGACAGGTCATCCAAAATGAAAATAAATAAGAAAACACAAGCTTTAAATGATTCATTAAACAAGATGGACTTAATTGATATTTATAGGACATTCCATCCAAAAACAACAGAATACACTTTCTTATCAAGTGCTCATGGAACATTCTCCAGGATAGATCATATCTTGGGTCCCAAATCAAGCCTTAGTAAATTTAAGAAAATTGAAATTGTATCAAGTATCTTTTCTGACCACAGCGCTATGATATTAGAAATCAACTACAGGAAAAAAACTGTAAAAAATACAAACACGTGGAGGCTAAACAATACACTACTAATTAACCAAGAGATCACTGAAGAAATCAAAGAGGAAATCAAAGATACCTAGAAACACATGACGATGAAAACACGATGACCCAAAACCTATGGGATGCAGCAAAAACAGTTCTAAGAGGGAAATTTACAGCAATACAATCCTACCTCAAGAAACAAGAAACATCTCAAATAAACAACCTAACCTTACACCTAAAGCAATTAGAGAAAGAAGAACCAAAAAAACCCCCAAAGTTAGCAGAAGGAAAGGAATCATAAAGATCAGATCAGAAATAAACGAAAATGAAATGAAAGAAACAATAGATCAATAAAACTAAAATCTGGTTCCTTGAGAAGATAAACAAAATTGATAAACCATTAGCCAGATTCATCAAGGAAAAAAAGGGAGAAAAGTCAAGTCCACAGAATTAGAAATGAAAAAGGAGAAGTAACAACTGACACCAGAGGGAAAAAAAGGATCATGAGAGATTACTACAAGCAACTATATGCCAATAAAATGGACAACTTGCAAGAAATGGACAAATTCTTAGAAAAGCACAAACTTCCAAGACTGAACCAGGAAGAAGTAGAAAATATAAACAGACCAATCACAAGCACTGAAATTGAAATGTGACTAAAAATCATCCAATAGGACTTCCTTGGTGGCGCAGTGATTAAGAATCTGCCTGCCAATGCAGGGGACACGGGTTTGAGACCTGATCCGGGAATTTCCCACATGCCACAGAGGAACTAAGCCCATGCGCCACAACTACTGAGCCTGAGCTCTAGACCCCGAGAGCCACAACTACTGAGCCTGAGGGCCACAACTACTGAAGCCCGTGCACCTAGAGCCCATGCGCCACAACAAGAGAAGCCACTGCAGTGAGAAGCCCATGCACCACAAAGAAGAGTAGCCCCCACTCGCCGCAACAAGAGAAAGCCCGTGCACAGCAACGAAGACCCAATGCAGCCAAAAATAAATAAATAAATTTATTTTTTTTTAAAAAATCTTCCAACAAACAGAAGCCCAGGACCAGATGGCTTCACAGGCAAATTCTATCAAACATTTAGAGAAGAGCTAACACCTATCCTTCTCAAACTCTTCCAAAATATAGCAGAGGGAGGAACACTCCCAAACTCATTCTACAAGGCCACCATCACCCTGATACCAAAACCAAAGATGTCACAAAAATGAAAACTACAGGCCAATATCTCTGATGAACATAGATGTAAAAATCCTCAACAAAATACTAGCAAACAGAATCCAACAGCACATTAAAAGGAGCATACACCATGATCAAGTGAGATTTATCCCAGGAATGCAAGGATTCTTCAATATATGCAAATCAATCAATGTGATACACCGTATTAACAAATTGAAGTATAAAAACCATATGATCATCTCAATAGATGCAGAAACAGCTTTTGACAAAATTCAACACCCATTTATGATAAAAACTCTCCAGAAAGTAGACACAGAGGGAACCTACCTCAACATAATAAAGGCCATATTTGACAAAGCCACAGCAAACATCATTCTCAGTGGTGAAAAACTGAAACCATTTCCTCTAAGATCAGGAACAATACAAGGTTGCCCACTCTCACCGCTATTATTCAACATAGTTTTGGAAGTTTTAGCCACAGCAATCAGAGAAGAGAAAGAAATAAAAGGAATCCAAATCGAAAAAGAAGTAAAACTGTCACTGTTTGCAGATGACATGATACTAGACATAGAGAATCCTAAAGATGCTATCAGAAAACTACTAGAGCTAATCAATGAATTTGGTAGAGTAGCAAGATACAAAATTAATGCACACAAATCCCTTGCACTCCTATACACTAATGATGAAAAATCTGAAAGAGAAATTAAGGAAACACTCCCATTTACCACTGCAACAGAAAGAATAAAATACCTAGGAATAAACCTACCTAAGGAGACAAAAGACCTATATGCAGAAAACTGTAAGACACTGTTGAAAGAAATTAAAGATGACATAAACAGATGGAGAGATATACTATGTTCTTGGATTGGAAGAATCAATATTGTGAAAATGACTATACTACCCAAAGCAATCTACAGATTCAGTGCAATCCCTATCAAACTATCAATGGCATTTTTCACAGAACTAGAACAAAAAATTGCACAATTTGTAGGAAACACAAAAGTCCCCGAATAGGCAAAACAATCTTGAAAAAGAAAAACACAGCTCGAGTAATCAGGCTCTCTGACTTCAGACTATACTACAAAGTTACAGTAATCAAGACAATATGGTACTGGCACAAAAACAGAAATATAGATCAATGGAACAGGATAGAAAGCCCAGAGATAAATCCATGCACATATGGTCACCTTATCTTGGATAAAGGAGGCAAGAATATACAATGGAAAAAAGACAGTCTCTCCAATAATTGGTGCTGGGAAAACTGGACAGCTACATGTAAAAGAATGAAATTAGAACGCTTCCTAACACTATACACAAAAATAAACTCAAAACGGATTAAAGACCTAAATGTAAGATCAGACACTATGAAACTCTTAGAAAAAAACACAGGCAGAACACTCTATGACATAAATCACAGCAAGATCCTTTTTGACCTACCTCCTAGAGAAATGGAAATACAAACAAAAATAAACAAATGGGACCTAATGAAACTTAAAGGCTTTTGCACAGCAAAGGAAACCATAAAAAAGACAAAAAGACAACCCTCAGAATGGGAGAAAGTATTTGCAAATGAAGCAACTGATAAAGGACTTAATCTCTAAAATATACAAGCAGCCCATGCAGCTCAATAACAAAAAAACAACCCAATCCAAAAATGGGCAGAAGACTAAATAGACATTTCTCCAAAGAAGACATACAGAGTGCCAACAAACACATGAAAGGATGCTCAACATCACTAATCATTAGAGAAATGCAAATCAAAACTACAATGAGGTATCACCTCATACAGGTCAGAATGGTCATCATCAAAAAACCTACAAACAATAAATGTTGGAGAGGGTGTGAAGAAAAGGGAACCCTCTTGCTCTGTTGATGGGAATGTGAATTGATACAGCCACTATGGAGAACAGTATGGAGGTTCCTTAAAAAACTAAAAATAGAAATACCATATGACCCAGCAATCCCACTACTGGGCATATACCCTGAGAAAACCATAATTCAAAAAGAGACATGTATGACAATGTCCATTGCAGCACTATTTACAATAGCTAGGACATGGAACCAACCTAAGTGTCCATCAACAGATGAATGGATAAAGAAGATGTGGCACATATATACAATGGAATATTACTCAGCCATAAAAAGAAACGAAACTGAGTTATTTGTAGTGAGGTGGATGGGCCTACAGTCTGTCATACAGAGTGAAGCCAGAAAGAGAAAAACAAATACTGTATGCTAACACATATATATGGAATCTAAAAAAAAAACGTTCTGATGAGCCTAGGACCAGGACAGGAATAAAGACACAGACGTAGCGAATGGACTTGAGGACACGGAGAGGGGGAAGGGTAAGCTGGAATGAAGTAAGAGAGTAGCACTGACATATGTACACTTCCAAATGTAAAATAGATAGCGAGTGGGAAGCAGCTGCATAACACAGGAAGATCAGCTCAGTGCTTTGCGACCACCTAGAGGGGTGGGATAGGGAGGGTGGGAGGGAGACGCAAGAGGGAGGGGATATGGGGATATACGTATGCATATAGCTGATTCACTTTTTTATACAGCAGAAACTAATACAACACTGTAAAACAATTATACTCCAATTAAGATGTTTAAAAAAAAAAAGGAAAAAACAGAAAAGCTCTCTGTTATCCCCCCCACCCCCTCCATCACTTCTGTATACCAATAGCATTTCATGATGCTTACGGTTGAGAAAAGCACCTTTCGGGGCTACAAATTCCTAAATGCTGGCAGTTAGGATCATAGTTCTGATTATGATCTAAGGCATACATTTGCCTTAAAAGTGTCAATACAAGTAGTTTGAGGTTATATTCTATGGTTTCACTCATACTGACTGCCTGGCTAACTTGAGTCTACAATTCTCAGAAACCTCATTCTCAGATAAAAACACCCAAGTCTCATCTCACCCATAAGATCAAAACTTGAGACTTTTCTGCTTTTTTAAAAACGAATTTTAGGGCTTCCCTGGTGGCACAGTGGTTGAGAGTCCACCTGCCGATGCAGGGGACACAGGTTCGTGTCCCTGTCCTGGAAGATCCCACATGCCGCAGAGTGGCTGGGCCCGTGAGCCATGGCTGCTGAGCCTGCGCGTCCGGAGCCTGTGCTCTGCAACGGGAGAGGCCAAACAGTGAGAGGCCCGTGTACCGAAAAAAAAAAAAAAACATTTATTTTAGAATATTGTTAGATTTACAGAAAAATCATGAAGACAGTATAGAGAGTGCCCATATACTCCCCTTCCAGTTTCCCTGTTAACATCTTACATTAGTATGGTACACTTGTCATAAGTAATGAACCAATAATGGTACATTATTCAGTCTGTACTGAAGTCCATTCTTCATTCAGATTTCCTTAGTTTTAACCTAATGTCCTTTTTCTGTCCCAGGATCCCATCAAGGACACCACCTTACATTTAAGTCATCATGTCTCCTTAGGCTCCTCTTGACTGTGACAGTTTGCCATTTTCCTTGTTTTTGAAGACCTTGACAGTATTGAGAAGTACTGATCAGATATGTTGTAGAATATTCCTCAATTGGGATTTGTCTGATTTTTTTCTCATTAGATTACAGATCGGAGGTTTTTAGAAGTTAGACCACAGAAGTGCCATATCATCACTTCATATCAAGAGTCCATAGTATTAACATGACTTCACTTTTGACATTAACCTTGATCACCTGGCTGAGATAGTATCTGTCACGTTTTCCCACTGTAAAGTTTACCTTCTATTCCCCCTTTTCATACTGCATTCTTGCAAGTCGCTAACCACAGCCCACATTTAGGGAATAGGGAATTATACTCCACTTCCTTGAGGGCCAAGTATCTACCTACATAAATTATTTGGAATTCTTCTGCATGGGAGATTTTTCTATTCTCCTACGTTTACTTAGTTATTCAATCATTTACTTATATCAATTTGGACTCATGGATATTTATTTTACAATTTGACTTATAATCCAATACTGCTTTATTTGGTTGGCCATTGGGAGCTCTTTCAGTTGGCTCCCATCACCCTTTGACATACCCCAATTATTGTGGAGGAGGGTTTTCTTGTGGGTTTTTGTGAGGGTTTTTTTGGGTTTGTTTTGGGTTTGTTTTTTTGTTTGTTGAGTACTTCCTCCTGGCTTTCTGGTACTATAACATGCTCCAGGCTCATCGTGTATATTTTCTGCTCCAGCCCTATTTCTCTAAAGAGCCCTGGTTCCTTGTATTAGAGAATGGTGTTAGAAACCAAGACCTGGGTGCTAGGTGTGCTTGTTGCTACAGAGGTGCTGTTGCTTCTAGGCCTGCTTAACTGACAGAGCTGGAAATACAAGCATGTATTTACACATATGTAAATGTATTTACACATATGTAAATGTATTTACACATATGTATTTACAAATACCCATGTACATACACATATCTATAAATATTCTCTATATGTAACTATTCGTATCTATATTAAACTAAACATGAATTCGTACTGTTATCTCCAACTCTCATCCATTATTGCATGAGTCATTCTAACCTTCTCCCTTACTTGTCTGTACCTTCCATTTTTACATTGAAAATCTCCTACTTTTCACCTCAGAAAGTTACACAAGTAAAAGGGGAAATGAACTTATGCTTTGAAAGGAAATCACTTCTCCAAATAAGCATATTTTTCTGTCTTGTTCATAATATCAAGACTCTATAAATAAAGAACTTTAAAGCAACACTGATCACCCAAATGTAAAGTTAACTAAAACTTCTCTTCCCCATATCTTCCAGGTCATGGCATACATAGAAAATAATAACATTTGTACAGCCCACTGAGGCAAGATAGACAAGGCTGCTCATGGCTGGAGGCAATGGCTGGAGGCAATGGATCGGGGACCTGGGACTCAGAAGCACTGAGGGAATCAACAGGGATGCTCACCCATAACCATTCACCTCGCCTGGGAAGCACTGAACTGAAGTAACATAGCTCTAAGCACTACTACACAGATTTCTGGAATTGTGTGTCACACACTCCTCCTAATATATGAAAAGTAACAAAGTTCACGGTTAAAAAATATGGGTGTCTCATACCCATATCAATGGCTAAGTCTCCAGGGTTCACCTTTAATTGATGGCTCTGAGAAATTCAAAGTAGTAGACTTGCAGTCTTGAGTTTGAGGATTTTTTTTTTCACTCCTAACTTAGATTCACAATTCTGGCCTCTAATACAAAGCTCCTCACTTCTTCTTTATTAAAACTTACACCAAGAGTACTGAACACTTTCTAACCTTACCACTGTTTAAAGTAGAAGATAAAATCCCCCAGCCCACGTCCATAAGGCAGTGTGCTAGTCATATGGCTAAATGTGGGTGTTGATTAGGTTCTCAGTTTCCACAAGAGGATGCCAACCTGACAGTCTGCTGGTTTGATCTCTAAAGGAGATTAACCCAGGATCCCTCAAAATACCCACAATACAGGTCCTAAACTCCTAGACAGCTCTTATCAAAAGACCTGTTGAAAGCAAGCATATGTAAAGAAGTTGGGAAAATTGTATAGTGCACCCTCCACATTACCTTGGATCCAGCCTGTCCTAGAACCTATGAGCTTGGATTGGATCACGCTGGCCTCTGGTATAGCTGCTTTAGAGCTGTGTCTTGAAGTCATAGTCTTGGCTTTCATCAGGAGACACTTAGAGAAACTGCCTGATGAAATCCATTATTACATCTACTGTAAGGGTAATACCAACATTCCTTCATTACTCAGTGCTTCCTACAAAAAGCTAAGAGTTAGGGAACACTCGGCTTCCGTGAGTACTAGGTAAACGTTCTTCTCTGTACACCTCCACCATGCTTCCCTTTTCATTTTGGTTGCCAGGAAGCTTACAGTCAAATTTGTTCTTGCATTACAACAACATAGGCCCTGTGACTTATGGATTAGGTACAATTTTCCCCCTGGTCTTCCCCACATACCGTATATTTTCAATGGTTCCTGATTTCTTATTTTCTGTTCCCACATTACCATTTTATTTTCTGTAGTGTTTTATACTTCTGAAATGACTTCAAATCCTTTGTGGAATGTGGTAGTATAAATTAATACACATATAATCCTATTATTACTACAGTTGTTTAAACTTTGCAGTAATAACAGGATTAATGGCCTATAGTGGGAAACTTAGTTAAGAGTAACATTTTTTACTAAATTCATATATAAAATATTCTCCAAAATTGCAAGGAAATAAGCTGTTTTTCACCTGACCATCATTTTCTAGACTATCAAGAAAAATACTTTCCTAATTAGATCCCCTTCAAACATCCATTTTCCCTACACCCAATTCTGTGCACCTCTTCTCCTTCATGGTAAACCTTTGTCTTTTTTTTTAATTGCTGGAACTATAAGAGTGGTAGCTACACCAAGAATTAAAATCATAACTAATGATGGTCAACAGGAACACTTAAAATATATTCAGAGCAAAAAACTGGGGAACAAAAACCTAGGAAGAATGGTTGACATGCTGGTTGGCAACATCAGGACTCAAAATCCATACAAAGAAAAAACTGAAAGCAACAACATCAAATTTAATAGAGAAAAAATATAGCATTTTACATGTAGAGTCCAGGAAATTAAATGGACAAATATGAGTGGAAAATACAACTTTATTCATGCAAAAACATGTACTGAGTCCTAGACTTCTGGGCACTGGAGATCTCAAGTCTCTAATCTCGAGAAGCACATAATCAAAACAGACAGACAGGGCTTCCCTAGTGGTGCAGTGGTTGAGAGTCCGCCTGCCAATGCAGGGGACACGGGTTCGTGCCCCTGTCCTGGAAGATCCCACATGCCGTGGAGTGGCTGGGCCCATGAGCCATGGCCACTGAGGCTGCGCGTCCGGAGCCTGTGCTCCGCAACGGGAGAGGCCACAACAGGGAGAGGCCCGCGTACCCCAAAAAAAAAAAACAAAAAAACAGACAGACAAGGACAGAACAGTGTACAGTGTGATAACTGACCCTGGTGTGAAACTTGTATTATGGGACCACTTAGGAGGGGTACCCACCCCAGACATGGGAGGGAAAGACCTATCCACTCTTTCCTCAGGGTAACACCCAAACTGTCTTGGAGAATGAACTGGCCTTAATCAGGCAAGGATTGGGGGGTGGGGGGATGGGGGGAGGATGCAGGAGCATTCCAAGTGAGAGGAAAAAGCATGAGCAAAATTAATATCGGTAAGTGGTTGTCTAAGTGTGCAGCCAGAATCACAGCACAGCCATGCCTGTCAAATACAGACTTTATCCTTTAAATGTTACTGAGTCATCATTAGGTTTCAACCTGGGAATTCACATCATCAGATGGTCCTTTAAAAAACTTCACTCTGCCAAGGTTGGAGAGTGGGCTCTTCATGCGGGAGACTGGGAGGGAGGCAGCAGGAAGGCTCCTACAAGTGACAAATGGCAATGATCTGAACTCAGAAGTAGTGGGGTATCCAAAGGGACAGACCGAAGAGATGTGAGTGATGGAATCAACAGAACTTATGATTCTTTAGATATAAAAAGATGGAGGGAGTGGCAACAAGGTTGACACTTAAGAGATCTGACTAGGTGACAAAGTCGGGGAGGGGCAGAGACAGAGTCTAAGAATAAAGAAAATGAATGGATTTGGGGAGTAGAGAAAGGGGAAGATGATGAGTTGGTTTGAAAATGCCAGGAACTTAATATACCTGAATGTAAGGTAAGTTTCTTTTTCCAAAAGTACTCCTCAGGGAAGATGTAGTTGCTTTATATTAAATTCTCTTTCAAAGGTTTCCATAACATGGGGCACTTTCTCAATTTCTATATTTTGAAAAATTATTGTTGGAGAAGACAAATAAGCCAGAAGCTACCTCAACTGTTGCTACCTGAGCTCACCTGATGCTACCTGAGCTCACCTGATAGTTGGAATTGGTTAAACAGGAGCAAAGAAACTTAACACCAATTTATAATTCTCCTGGGAGCATACCTCACATTTGCATGTTTAAATGTTTCAAATTTCAAAAAGCTACATAGTAAGCAGATATGTTGCAGAGATCACAAATAGGTATCCATAGGACAAAAGCATCTGTCCTAATGTTGTCTGGGTAGGGACTTGCCACAAGGAACCTTCTTTATTCCCCAGCCTCTAGTTTCCCTTCAGGGGCTTCCCAGGGGAGTCAACTCAAGGCCTGTCTCCACCCCTCAGCAACTACTCCTGGGGAAGATGACTACAGGCTAGGTGCCTTTGGTAGAAGGAACTGAGCATGCTCAGTCAGCTCCCTTCTGGGCTTCTCTCCTCCTTCCTAGTGGCTTGTCCTCAGGAGGTCCAAATTCTCTGATCATTCAGGATACAAGCCTACAGGGCAAAGCCTGCAGGAGAGATTTACAGCTGACCACTTCAACTGTAAATGCCACCACACCAGCCCCATCCTTTAAATGCAAAGAGAGACATTTAGATGGCCATAGATCATAATGATATTGATGATGATGATGCTGATAGCTGAAATTTACTTAAAACTCACTGTGTGCCAGACACTCTGGGTGCTCCATACTTATTAAGTTGTTTAATATCCACAGCAATGCACAGAAATCTCTGACTTTCCTATACACTAACAATGAAAAATCAGAAAGAGAAATTAAGCAAACAATCCCATTTACCATCACAACAAAAAGAATAAAATACCTAGGAATAAACCTACCTAAGGAAGCGAAAGACTTGTAATCAGAAAACTATAAAACACTGAAGAAAGAAATCAAAGATGATACAAACAGATGAAGAAACATACCACGTTCCTGGATTGGAAGAATCAATATTGTGAAAGTGACTATACTACCCAACACAATCTACAGATTCAATGTAATCCCTATCAAACTACCAATGGTATTCTTCACAGAATTAAAACAAAAAATTTTACAATTCGTATGGAAACACAAAAGACCCCAAATAGCCAAAGCAATCTTGAGAAAGAAAAACGGAGCTGGAGGAATCAGACTCTCTGACTTCAGACTATACTACAAAGCTACAGTAATCAAGACAGTATGGTACTGGCACAAAAAACAGAAACATAGATCAATGGTACAGGATAGAAAACCCAGAGATAAACCCACACACCTATGGTCACCTAATTTACGACAAAGGAGGCAAGAACATACAGTGGAGAAAAGACAGCCTCTTCAATAAGTGGTGCTGGGAAAACTGGACAGCTACATGTAAAAGAATGAAATTAGAACACTACCTAACACCATACACAAAAATAAACTCCAAATGGATTAAAGACCTAAATATAACACCAGACACTATAAAACTCTTAGAGGAAAACAAAGGAAAAACACGCTTTGACATAAACCATGTCAAGATCTTTTTTGACCCACCTCCTAGAGTAATGAAAATAAAAACAAAAATAAACAAATGGGACCTAATGAAACTTAAAAGCTTTTGCACAGCAAAGGAAACCATAAACAAGATGAAAAGACAGCTCTCAGAATGGGAGAAAATATTTGCAAATGAAACAACAGACAAAGGATTAATCTCCAAAATATACAAACAGCTCATGGAGCTCAATATCAAAAAAAAAAATCCAATTAAAAAATGAGTGGAAGACCTAAATAGACATTTCACCAAAGCCGACATACAGATGGCAGAGGCACATGAAAAAATGCTCAACATTAGAGAAATGCAAATCAAAACTACAATGAGGTATCACCTCACACTGGTCAGAATGGCCATTATCAAAAAATCTACAAACAATAAATGCTGGAAAGGGTGTGGTGAAAAGGGAACCCTCCTGCATTGCTGGTGGGAATGTAAATTGATACAACCACTATTGAGAACAGTATTCAGGTTCCTTAAAAAACTAAAAATAGAACTACCATATGACCCAGAAATCCCACTACTGGGCATATACCCTGAGAAAACCATAATTCAAAAAGAGTCATGCACCACAATGTTCATTGCAGCACTATTTACAATAGCCAGGACATGGAAGCAACCTAAGTGTCCATCATCGGATGAATGGATAAAAAAGATGTGGCACATATATACAATGGAGTATTACTCAGCCATAAAAAGAAACGTAATTGAGTTATCTGTAGTGAGATGGATGGACCTACAGTCTGTCATACAGAGTGAAGTAAGTCAGAAAGAGAAAAATACCGTATGCTAACGCATATATATGGAATCTAAAAAAAAATAAATGGTACTGATGAACCTAGTGGCAGGGCAGGAATAAAGACATAAACATAGAGAATGGACTTGAGGACACGGGGGGGGGGGGGGGGAGGGGGAAGCTGGGGCAAAGTGAGAGTAGCATCAACATATATATATGTATAACCAACTGTAAAATAGATAGCTAGTGGGAAGCAGCAGCATAGCACAGGGAGATCAGCCCGGTGCTTCACAATGACCTAGAGGGGTGGGCGGGAGGGTGGGAGGGGTGGGTAGCAGGGTGGGAGGGGTGGGATAGGGAGAGTCAGAGGGAGGCTCAAGAGGGAGGGGATAAGGGGACATGTGTATGCATACGGCTGATTCACTTTGTTGTGTAGCAGAAACTAACACAGTACTGTGAAGCAATTATACTCCAATAAAGATCTTTGAAAAAGAAAAAAAAAAAAGAATTGAGAGAAAATTAAAAAAACCCACAGCAATCCTGAGGTAGGTTATTCTTGAGGAAACTGAGGCACTAAGATTAAAAAACTTGCTCCAAATCACAAAATACTAGTGGATGGTGAGGCTGGAATTCGAGCCCTGAGCCCTCACTCTTTGCCACTATGCTATTCTGCCTTTGAAATGATTTAACCAAAAACTGTAATACAGTCTATATTAGAAGGATTAGAAAAGAGGTAGAATAAAAGAGTTAAATCTTCACCTTCCATAGACGGAAGTCTATAGATAAGTTTGAAAATTCATAATACAGCCATATAAGCATCTCATTTAAAAATATGAAGGTAACCACAAGAAACAGCTGAAAGAGTTGAAAGCAGTTGCCTTTGGAGCAGGATGCCCAGGATAAGGTGAAGTGGGACAGGGAAATGCAACTTTCTATTACAAGCCTTACAGAAATTGGATCTTTTATACTACATACATATATAACTTTAAACATATAAATTAATTTTAGGGACTTCCCTGGTGGTCCAGTGGTTAAGACTAGGGGTCCCCAACCCCCAGGCCGTGGACCAGTACCAGTCCACGGCCTGTTAGGAACCCAGCCACACAGCCGGAGGTGAGCAGTGGGTGGAGTGAGCAAAGCTTCATCTGCCACTCCCCCATCGCTTGCATTACAGCCTGAACAATCCCCCCTCCCCCGTCTGTGGAAAAACTGTCTTCCACGAAACCAGTCCCTGGTGTCAAAAAGGTTGGGGACCACTAGTTAAGACTCCACGCTCCTGGGACTTCCCAGGTGGCAGAGTGGTTAAGAATCTGCCTGCCAATGCAGGGGACATGCGTTCGATCACTGGTCCGGGAAGACCTCACATGCCACGGAACAACTAAGCCCATGCACCACAAATGCTAAGCCCATGCACCACAACTGCTGAGCCCACGCGCCACAACTACTGAAGCCCACGCACTCTAGGGCCCATGCACTCTAGGGCCCACGTGCCCCAATTACTGAGCCCGCGTGCTGCAACTACTGAAGCCCGCGTGCCTAGAGCCTGTGATCCGCAACAAGAGAGGCCACTGCAATGAGAAGTCCGCGCACCACAACTTAGAGTAGCCCCCGGTAGCCACAACTAGAGAAAGCCCACACACCTACAGCCCGTGCTCCACAACAAGAGAAGCCACTGCAATGAGAAGTCCATGCACCAGAATGAAGAGTAGCCCCACTTGCTGCAACTAGAGAAGCCCGCGCAGAGCAACGAAGACCTAACGCAGCCAAAAATAAATAAATAAATTTAAATAAAGTAATTAATTTTAAAAATTAAAAAAAAGAAAAAGATCCTGCATGCCGCAAACTAAGACCTGGTGCAGCCAAATAAATAAAATTTTTAAAAAAATATTCCTAGGCGGGGCTTCCCTGGTGGCGCAGTGGTTGAGAGTCCGCCTGCCGTTGCAGGGGATGCAGGTTCATGCCCCGGTCCGGGAAGATCCCATATGCTGCAGAGCAGCTGGGCCCGTGAGCCATGGCTGCTGAACTTGTGCTCTGCGACGGGAGAGGCCACAACAGTGAGAGGCCCGCATAACGCAAAAAAAAAAAAAAAAATATTCCTAGGCATAGACTAAATCTGTGGGTCAGATATCAAAGACAGAGCAGTCTTCCCTAGCCACAGTCAGAATACAGTTTCTCCTAATCAGGGAGCAGACAGGTGGGTAATAAAAAGCAGCCTTATGCTTATAACTAGTTTTGTCTGAGCCAGAAACCTAGTTCAATTACTAACTTGCCAGAACATCTAACCCTTAAAAGCATAAAGACAACTATCCTTCCTTTAACAATAAGAATATTTGCAATGTGAAGGGAAAATGGAGGGTTAAAATAATAGCTAGAGAGCAAGCCAGAGAAGGGTCCTGACTATGAACAGGCTGCTTTGTTAAGCAAATCATCAGTTCTGCTGAAGAGGGTAGCTATCAGGCCAGCACAAGCAAAGGAAGACAATTATTTCCCCAAAAAAGCACCTTGTGAGATTTTAGAGAATTTAAAAGTGATTTAAAATAATAAAACTTTATCTTGCTATTTAATACTGAACAACAGCATGACTTGTTTTAAAAAATAAAGAGGAATATTACACCTAGCAGAGTTCAGAGTAATAAGGTCATTCTAGACAGCTACATTCTCCCCATTCCCTTCAAGAGTGAAGAAAGAACTGCCTTCTCCACTCAAAGGGGTTTACCTGAGTACAAGTAAATTAGGTAGGTCTAGGACAAACTCAAGGGTAAAATTTCCAGTTAATCTCAAACCATCACCCCTTCTGCAGCCCAACATAGAACTATGCATACATTTCCTATAGTTTTGTACTAAGTAACTTTTATTAAGTGCTTACTATGTGCAGGGCACTGTTTAAGTGCTTTGCAAGCATTACTCATCTAATTCTTGTTATCCTTGTACAGCAGAAGAAACTGAGGCAAAGAATGGTTCAACCGATTGCCCAAGGACCCAAAGATAGAGCAGAAGAAGGGAACCCGACAGTCTGGAGGCCGTGTTCTTCACCACCACACTCCCCACCAACAGCAGCCAAGTTCTTGTAAAGAGCTACAGCAAACCTTTGGAGACACACGGGAGCACCTCCGCCTGAAACTGTCACATACAAACATATCTTGATTATCTAAGAAAGCATCGACTCACACAGATAAGAATCCATCTGTTAGGCAGAAACCCATCTCAGTAAAACCAGTGCCTCCTTGCCCTGTCCTAAGTACCAACTAAACAAACATGCTGTGATAACAGCATTCCTAGCCACAGGTAATTCTGCCAGGGAGTGAGTTACTATCAAGTAGCAGAACATTAAGAGATAACATATAAACTGCCAAAATAAACCATAAACTGCATGTATAGACTGGATTGCAAGACAAGGGTCTCACATTCCTCCCTGACAGTGGATATTGGACGCAGATCATCTTTTATACAAAAGGATTTACTAAGACAAGTTGAGTTGATGAATGATTGAGGAAAAAAATAGCTTAAAAGATAGAAAGGATACCAAAACCATTCACCCTTTGCTCTGTTCTACTATGTTCTAGAAATCCTGATCTTTTTTTTTAATTGAAGTATAGTTGATTTACAATGTTTTGTTAGTTTCAGGTGTATAGAAAAATGATTCAGTTATACATACACACACACACACATATATATATATATATTCTTTTTCAGATTCTTTTCCAATATAGGTTATTAAAAAATATTGAGTATAGTTCCCTGTGCTATACAGTAGGTCCTTGTTGTTTACCTATTTTATATATAGCAGTGTGTATATGTTATTACCAAATTCCTAATTTATCCCTCCCCCACCCCCTTTCCCCTTTGGTAACCATAAGTTTGTTTTCTATGCCTGTGAGTCTGTTTCTGTTTTGTAAATAAGTTCATTGTATCACTTTTTCAGGTTCCACATATAAGTAATATCATATATTTGTCTTTCTCTGACAGTTCACTTACTATGATAATCTCTGTGTCTATCCATGTTGCTGCAAATGGCACTATTTCATTCTTCTTTATGGCTGAATGGTATTCTGTTAACCTGTCGTTGGACACTTAGGTTGCTTCCATGTCCTGGCTATTGTAAACAGTGCTGCAATGAACACTGGGGTGCGTGTATCTTTCTCTTTTTTTAAGTTATTTTTATTTTTGGCCATATTGGGTCTTTGTTGCTGCACACAGGCTCTCTAGTTGCAGTGAGTGGAGCTACTCTTTGTTGCAGTGTGCGGGCTTCTCATTGCGGTGGCTTCTCTTGTTGCAGAGCATGGGCTCTAGGTGCATGGGCTTCAGCAGTTGCAGCACGTGGGCTCAGCAGTTGTGGCTCGCGGGCTCTAGAGCACAGGCTCTGTAGCTGTGGCACATAGGTTTTACATTCCCAACAATAGTGCAGGGGGATCCCTTTTCTCCACACCCTCTCCAGCGTTCATTATTTGTAGACTTTTGTTTGTTTGTTTGTTTGTGGTACGCGGGCCTCTCACTGTTATGGCCTCTCCCGTTGCGGAGCATAGACGCAGGCTCAGCAGCAATGGCTCACGGGCCTAGCCGCTCCACGGCATGTGGGATCTTCCCGGACCGGGGCACGAACCCGTGTCCCCTGCATCGGCAGGTGGACTCTCAACCACTGCGCCACCAGGGAAGCCCTACTTGTAGACTTTTTGATGATGGCCATTCTGACTGGTGTGAGGCAATATCTCATTGTAGTTTTGATAGAAATCTTTATCTTCTTGCCCACAGCACGAAAGGAAAGAAAGATTTGTCTTAACCAAATCAAAATTATCTCTGCCATTCTGTTTAATCTCAAAATCAAACATAACAGGCTATGGAAAGTGTTAAGAGTGAAAAGGTAGACGGATGACCAAGTAAGGCCTAAAATGGGTGTGATGTGATGAGTAGCACTCCCTAGAGCCCCACAAGAATGACCCCTGCCCTGGTCCCCTACAGATCACAGATACACACTCTCACAGAAATTTCATCAAACAAAACCTGGACTCTTGGCGCTGATACAGTGAGACTCATAACTCTTAACACTTTTCCTTGTTCAGGCCTCAGAGAAGCACATCTCCACACCTGCTGTCCTGTGTCCATGAAACAAAAGGGATTCTGCCTAAATGTCATGACGTTGTGGCTGTGCCACTGCCACACTCAAACTCTGGCACCACAGAGGGCTTGAGTGTGTGCAGAGGATATGAGCAGTGGAAGCACTTAGGTAAGAGACAAGTAAAGCCCTTCCTCTATGACAGCCCAAACACAATAGGTTCTTTGTGTTTTTTTAATTATAAATTTATTTATTTACTTATTTATTTATTTTTAGCCACACTGGGTCTTCGTTGCTGCGCACAGGCTTTCTCTAGTTGTGGCGAGCGGGGCCTACCCTTCATTGCGGTGGCTTCTCTTTGTTGCAGAGTCTGGGCTCTAGGCATACGGGCTCAGTAGCTGCAGCTCGCGGGCTCTAGAGTGCAGGCTCAGTAGTTGTGGCACATGGGCTTAGTTGCTCCGCAGCACGTGGGATCTTCCCTGACCAGGGTTCAAACCCGTGTCCCCTGCACTGGCAGGCGGATTCTTAACCACTGCACCACCAGGGAAGTCCTGCAATAGATTCTTGTATAATGAAGCTTTACTTCCAAGTACTGCTGAGTGTTCATTTCCTGTTCAATTCATGGTTCCGATGTACTAAGTAGTGTGGTAGTCATAGCTATTACTCTTAAATAAATACACATCTTGGTGAATCTAATATGAGTGACACATGACACTGACAGTTTTTGCTGGGAATTAATAGACACTGAATGCTCAAACAGTTCTGATTTTACAGAACTACTTAATAAGACTTTAATAACTCTCAAAAATAAATTCAGCTATAAATGTATTTCAAAATTAAAATTCTGATTTACATTCTTTGTTTTGCCTTGATTTTTTTCCTCACGTAACTATTTTAGTGAGATATAACTCACATACCATAAAATTTGAACTTTTTTTAAAATAGTAAAGTCAGTGGTGTTCAGTATATCCACAAAGTTGTACAACCATCATGATCTAATTACAGACCATTTTCCTCATCCCCACAGAAACCCTGTACCCAGTAGCAGTCACTCCCATTCCTTCTTCCCCACAGCCCCTGGAAGCCACTAATCTGATTTCTGTCTTTACAGAATTGCCTATTCTGGACATAAAACATGCTTCCATTTTTGTGTAGCTCCTTTCATTTAATATAATGTTTTCAAAGCTCATCCACTTTGTGTTAGTACTTTGTTAGTACTTTGTTCCTCTTTGTGACTAAATAATATTCCATTTATGAATATACCACATGTCATTTATCCACTCATTCACTGATAGACACCTAGGTTGTTTCCTCTTTTCAGTTATTATGAATAACACTACTATGAATGTTTGTGAACAAAGTTCTGTGCGCACATATATTTTCTTTATTCTGTTTTTTTTTTTTAATCTTTTGATCACGCCACACAGCATGGGGGAATATTCCTTAACAAGATTCCTTAACAAGAATCGAACCCATGCCCGCTGCAGTGGAAGTGTGGAGTCTTAACCACTGGACTGCCAGGGAAGTCCCATGCACATGTATTTTCAGTTCTCTTGGGTAGAACTGCTGCGTCATATGGCCACTTTCTGAGGAATTGCCAGACTATTTTCCAAAGTGGTTGCACCATTTCACATTCCCACCAGTAATGTATGAAGGTTCTAATATTTCCACATCCTTGCCAACATTTGTTACTGTCCATCCTTTTTTTTTATTACAGCTATCCTAGTGGGAGTAAAGTGTACTTCACTGGATTTCTATTTGCATGTCCCTAATGACTACTGATGTTGAGCATCTTTTCATATGCTCATTGGCTGTCTGTACACCTTTTTTGGAGAAATGTCTATTCAAATGCTTTGCCCATTTTTAAATTGTGCTACTTGTCTTTTTATTGTTGCATTGTAAGAGTTCTTTATATATTCAGGATTTGCAAAAAATTTTCCCCCATTCTGTGGGTTCTCTTTTCCCTTTCTTCATAGTGTCCTTTGAAACACAAAAGTTTTTAATTTTGATGAAGCTCAATTTATCTATTTTTTCTTTTGTTGCCTGTGCTTCTGATGTCATATCTAAGAAATCATTGCCTAATCCAAGGTCATGAAGATCTATGCCTATGTTTTCTTCTGATAGTTTTATAGTTTTAGCTCTTATATTTAAGTCCTTGATCCATTTTGAATTAATTTGTGTATATGGTGTGAGTAAAGAGTCCAACTTCAGGGACTTTCCTGGTGGCGCAGTGGTTAAGAATCCGCCTACCAATGCAGGGGACATGGGTTCGATCCCTGGTCCGGTAAGATCCCACATGCCTCAGAGCAACTAAGCCCGTGTGCCACAACTACTGAGCCTGCACTCTAGAGCCCGCAAGCCACAACTACCGAGCCCATGCGCCACAACTACTGAAGCCCGTGTGCCTAGAGCCCGTGCTCTGCAACAAGAGAAACCCCTGCAATGAGAAGCCCGTGCCCTGCAACGAAGACTAGCCCCCGCTCATCACAACTAGAGAAAGCCCATGCACAGCAATAAAGACCCAACGCGGCCATAAATAAATAAATAAATAAACAGAAATTTATTAAAAAAGAGTCCAACTTCATTCTTCAAGTGGCTGTCCAGTTTTCCCAATGCCATTAGTTAAAAAGATTATCCTTTCCCCCACTGAATTGTTTTGGCTTGCTTTTTTATCTTAATAATTTTTAATATTTAGAACAAAAATCATAGCATTTTGAAAACAAGATTTTCATTTATTTTTTACAGTTTTACAGACATGATTGTTATGCAATAAACTGCACATAAAGTGCTCATTGAGAAGCTCTGGCATGTGTATACACTCATGAAACCATTGCCACAATCAAGATAATGAATATTTCTATCATTCCAAAAGTTTCTTCATGCCCCACTGTAATTCCTTCCTCTTGTCACTCGCCAGACAACACTGATTCATTTTCTGTCACTATAGATTAGTTTGCATGTTTTAGACTTCTACATAAATGGAATCATACAATATCTATTTTAGTTTTTACTTTTACATTTACTTATATTTTTATTTATTTATTTTTTTTGGCCATGCCATGCAGCACGCAGGATCTTAGTTCCCCAACCATGGATCAAATCTATGCTCACTGCAGTGGAAGTGCAGAATACTAACCACTGGACTGCCAGGGAATTCCTACATTTATTTACATTTAATTACATTCCTACAATTAATTTACATCTTTGTAGAAAATTATTCAAAGACTGTGGTTTGAATACCAATACATTTTTTAGCTTATTCTATTTTTTATTAATTTTTATTGGAGTATAGTTGCTTTATAATGTTGCAAAGCAAAGTACAGCAAAGTGAATCAAAGTTATATGTATACATATATCCCCTCTTTTTTAGATTTCCTTCCCATTTAAGCCACCACAGAACACGGAGTAGAGTTCCCTGTGCATTAGGTTCTCATTAGTTATCTATTTTATACATAGTAGTGTATATATGTCTATCCCAATCACCCAATTCATCCCACTGCCCCTTCCCCCTTGGTATCTGTAAGTTTGTTCTCTACATCTGTGTCTCTATTTCTGCTTTGCAAATTAGTTCATGTGTACCATTTTTCTAGATTCCACATAGAAGCGATATTACATGATGTTTTTCTCTTTCTGACTTACTTCACTCTGTATGACAGTCTCTAGGTCCATCCACGTCTCTGCAAATGGCACTATTTTGTTCCTTTTTATGGTTGAGGAATATTCCATTGTATATATGTACCATATCTTCTTTATCCATCCCTCTGTTGATGGACATTTAGGTTGCTCCCATGTCCTGGCTATTGTAAATAGTGCTGCAATGAACATTGGGGTGCATGTATCTTTTCAAATGATGGTTTTCTCTGGGTATATGCCCAGGAGTGGGATTCCTGGGTCATACAGTAGTTCTATTTTTAGTTTTTAAGGAACCTCCATACTGTTCTCCATAGTGGCTGCATCAATTTACATTCCCACCAACAGTGTAGGAGGGTTTTCTTTTCTCCACACCCTCTCCAGCATTTACTGTTTGCAGATTTTTTGATGATGGCCACTCTGACTGGTGTGAAGTGATACCTCATTGTAGTTTTGATTTGCATTTCTCTAATAATTAGTGATGTTGAGCATCTTTTCATGTATTTGTTGGTCACCTCTAAGTCTTCTTTGGAGAAATGTCTATTTAGGTCTTCCACCCATTTTTTCATTGGGTTGTTCATTTTTTTTTTATATTGATCTGTATGAGCTATTTGTATATTTTGGAGACTAAGCCCTTGTCAGCTGCTTCCTTTACAAATATTTTCTCCCATTCGGAGGGCTGTCTTTTCGTTTTGTTTATGGTTTCCTTTGTTGTGCAAAGGTTTTTAAGTTTTAATTAGATCCCATTTATTTTTGTTTTTATTTTCATTACTCTAGAAGGTGGGTCAAAAAAGATCTTGCTAACCACTCCTCCCAGGCCACATCCAAAGTGGAGGAATCTTTTTAAGGAATCTTAAAAGTAATGCTTATTCATTGGAAAAATAAAAAGAAACACCTTAGAAAGGCAAAAAAAAGGATCTTGTGGCAATTTATGTCAAAAAGTGTTCTGCCTATGTTTTTGTCTAACAGTTTTATAGTGTCCGGCCTTACATTTAGGTTTTTAATCCATTTTGAGTTTATTTTTGTGTATGGTGTTAGGGAGTGTTCTAATTTCATTCTTTTACATGTAGCTGTCCAGTTTTCCCAGCACCACTTATTGAAGAGACTGTCTTTCTCCATTGTATGTTCTTGCCTCCTTTGTCATAGATTAGGTGACCACAGGTTCGTAGGTTTACCTCTGGGTTTTCTATCCTGTTCCATTGATTTACGTTTCTGTTTTTGTGCCAGTACCATACTGTCTTGATTACTGTAGCTTTGTAGTATAGTTTGAAGTCTGCGAGCCTGATTCCTCCAGCTCCGTTTTTCTTTCTCAAAATTGCTTTGGCTATTCTGGGTCTTTTGTGTCCCTCAGACCAGGGATTGAACCCGTGCCCCTTGCAGCGGAAGCATGGAGTCCTAACCACTGGACCGCCAGGGAATTCCTACAGTTACTTTAATTTACACTTTATAGAAAATTATTCAAAGACTGTGGTTTGAATACAAATACATTATTTTTTAATCTTTAAATCATCATAAGACTAGATCTTGTTACTAGTACACCGAAATATCTTAATAACAGTGATTTTGCTGAAACAAAGTAATTAATTGTATAGAATAATTACATAGTAATTTTTTAATATCTGTCTTTATTTTACTTTATTACTCACTTAAACATCACAGGCCTATCAAAAGAATACTAAGACATTTTAAATAATAATTGAATTCAGTCATCTTTGACATTTTGCTAAGTTTCAATTATTTAAAGCCATAACTTTACATATTTCCTAGTTTTGTTGCTATGAAGGTTGTCAAGGTAGAGAGCATATTTTAACCGTTTTTAGACATAAGGTATATAGGACTCCATTTGTACTTTTTTTTTTTTTTAATTTATTTTTGGCTGCACTGCGTCTTCATTGCTGTGCACGGGCTTCCTCTAGTTGCAGCGAGCAGGAGCTATTCTTCATCGGCCTGCGGGCTTCAGTAGTTGTGGCACGTGGGCTCAGTAGTTGTGGCTCACAGGCTCTAGAGCGCAGGCTCAGTAGTTGTGGTGCATAGGCTTAGTTGCTCTGTGGCATGTGGGATCTTCCCAGGCCAGGGCTCGAACCCATGTCCCCTGCGCATTGGCAAGCGGATTCTTAACCACTGTGCCACCAGGGAAGTCCCATTTGTATTTTAGAAGCAGGCTGGGCTGGCAACATTCTGTTTCTTCATAAGTATGTTTGTAATTATCCTTCAAACTATACAGGTAAGTTTTTGCTCTTTTCTATACATGGGTTATATTTCACAGTAAAAGAAAGAGAAAAGGAAAAGGAAAAAAGCAGCTCAGAAAATCACATTACATGACCCTAATGAACACTATACAACTTCCAACTAAACTTGGCATAAATAATGGGTGAACTCCCCTGGGCGGTCCAGGGGTTAAGACTCCGCGCTTCCACTGCAAGGGGTGCAGGTTCGATCCCTGGTTGGGAAACTAGGATTCCGCGTGCCATGTAGCACGGCAAAAGGAAAAAAAAAAAAGAATGGGTGAAGTAGAGTCATTTTGCTCACTTTGTTTATATGTGAATTCAGCTTCTGGAGGATTTGAATCAAACGTACAACTCTCCAGGATCATTGCTCCCTGAGGCAACCAGGGACCTTCTACATAGATCAACTTCAATACTATCAGAAGAGCTGGGAGGGAACCAAGGGAAAAGCAACCATCCAAACAGCACCGTGGCAGGCCAGGCACAGAGCCAAGGGCTTTCCACATACATATGTCATTTAATCCTTGCAGCAACTCTGCCAGACAGGGAGCACGGGCTCCATTTCACTGCTAGGAAAGCTAAAGCTCACAAAGATTTATTCTCCGAAAGGCCACAGAGCTGGTTAGTAGGGTGCTGGCTCAAGGTCAGCGTGCTGAAGATTCATTCATCAAATACACCCAATTTGATTCATCATTGATTCATCAATGATGGTAGAAAGAACTAGGAATTGGAAAAACCAGCAAACCATCACGATGAATAAGACAACCAGGCTAGGGGTTCAAAGACCAGATTCTAGTCTCAGCTCCTTGACACACACACCTCCCTGCCTGAAATACACTCCTGCCATCCTGTACCCCATTTATTTATTTATTCCAACTCTTACTAGGTAATACAACTTTTCTGAATTCTCCAAGTCTTCTACAATGTTAGTGTATTACTTCTATGATTGGAAAAAAAAGTATTTGTTTCACTTCATGCTTATATAATGTATACTATATACCAGGCAAAGTTCTAAGTGTTTTTTTAAATATTAACTCATTTAACCCTCATAACAGCCCTATGAGGAAGGCATCATTAGGATCCCCCTTTTACCTAAGGAAACCAAGGAATAGAGAAATTAATTTGCCCAAGATTACATAGCTAGTAAGTAACCTAGCCAGGATTCAAACACAAGCAGTTGGATCCTGCTCTTAACTGCTATACATTGCTACCTGTCTATTAAAAAACAGATTCTCCTGAAAAACAAAACAGAACAAACCAGACTATCCTGGTGGGAAAAAGCTACTCTGTTATCCTAGAGGACTCAAACAAAGCAGAGATGGGCAGGTGGCAGCATGGATGATGGCTAAATGGAGCTCAAGTCTGGGGCCCAGGGATGGGGGGTACACTAACAGAAAGAGAGGTACCTCATTAACAGCAGCAGCAAACAAGAGTGGCCTTTCTGCCTGATAAGACTGCAGCCTCCCTGAGGGCAGATGTAATGCCTACCAGACCACAAGGCAGCTCTACACATGCACATCAGGATGCCTGGTGCTGAGAGTAAATCAACCAGGGCACCCAGAAAAGGTAAAGGCCACCCAAAAAAGAACAGCCTGGGGAAAGATGCTTCCTTCCAGGCACTATTCATACGTAAACATCAAGGAAATGGCCACATGTCAGTGACAGGTTCACTGAAGACTGTCACATAAACAAGTTTCCATACTACAGAAGAAAGCCTGTCTGTGAATTTAACAGGAAGATCTGCTCCCCTGGAAATCTCACTGTGCTGACTCCACTGCGGTGCATTTCATCTAGAACGCATTCCCCTGACCTATATATCAATATATATGCTCCAGTACCAACGTTTGGCTCACATTTTTGTTGTGATAGAAGTAGGGGGCAAAGCCTTAGGGCATACAAAGAGGTGCTTTAAAGTAAACTACGTATTTTGATACAGTGATGTGTCTCATAATTAAATATTCCACTTCATCACTCAAATGTAGGCTTCCTTAATTTAAAGTGTGATGGCCTGAACTTAACATAAAACCTGATTTTGGAATTCTAGTTTATATAAATTATTTTCTCTCAACCAGATGGAATCCAATGTGCCAAAGCCAAAAAAAAAAGGAAAGAAAGAAAGAAAAAAGAAAGAAAGTAAAATTCAAAGTAATTATGAAGGCGAAAAGAGGAAACAAGTGTCTCTATCAACTGTCTCAGGCCTTCTCCAAACAGGTTTAACAGGATTTATACCTTGTCCCATTGCCTTTCCCTTACCTCTTGTCACGTCCAGAAGCCCAAGAGAAAGGGCAATTTGGGTAGGGGAGCTATCAGTAAACATTCTGAACATAGGACTCCATCCTCAGAGTGTTTGGATTTAGATCATGGAGGACTTGAGTGCCAAGTGGTTAGTCTGTAGTTATACAAATCTGAAACTTAAAAATCACTTTGAATTAAACTGAATTTAAATATAGAATAACAGCTTTATCACTAAAATCGTATTTGTCAAGTATGTACTTTGTTCTTCCACTCTGATAAAACTGGTTTTATAAACAATAAGTAACTATTAAAGCCACTGAAAAGAGCAAAATATTGATAATTCTGACAGACTCTGATGCACTGCCTACTGGCTAAAGCTTTACCCTCAAAGTACCATATCAGGTAGGGATTGTTTTTCCTCTTTTCCAACACTGAACTCAACCATATTGTAAGTTTCACATGGTTCCAAATCACTGTATTTTTCCATTTCCACCTGGCTTTCTTGGAAGCCTGACAGACTGCATGGAAAGATGAAGGCTTTCCAAGGTCCAAACGTACAGCTGCTCCTTCCAAGGCCAGCTCTAAAACTGACGTGGCTGCCTCGTAGGCATCACCCCAATCAATTATTAATGCCTTGTAGCCTTTACACATTCCACTCTTTTCCTTTTCACGGGAGAGGCTTACTACTTAACTTAAAAACCCATTATAACATAATGTTAAATGAAAAATTAATATGCTATAACTATGTACAAACTATACACAAATAAACACAAGAACTGGAAGTGAATGTGAAAAACTAAAAGCAGTTAATTTGCTGGGGTAAAGATTTTTCTTGATTTATAAAATACTATTATTATTATATTGTTTGTGCAATAAAAAAAACACTAAAGAGGTAAAAATCACAATCTGTCACTGGTTAAGCACCCTTCTATAAGGGACAACACATCCTCTTTGAAGAAAGAGAGGTATTGGTTCTCTCCTCAATAAATAGCCTTTCTTAAAAGATTGCACTTCATGTGTATACAGGTGGAACTATTCAGAATAGAGAGGTGTATTATATGGTCCATGGAATGAACGTCTATATTCCTTCTTAAAACCAACTGGTATTGTCTTGATCAGCTAGCCTTTTCCCAATAGAAGAGTGCCACCCCCCGACTTCTTACCAGACCACTAAATAACCAATTGGTAACCGATAAATATATAAAAGTGTGAAAAAGTGATTAAGAGCATAGTCTCTAGTCTAGAGTTAAGCATGGGTTTGAGCCCTGGCTTCACTGACCCACTCTGCGACCACAAGCAGATTAATTAAACTCTCTATGCCTCATTTTCCTCAAAAGTGGAAAGATATCACCTACCTTGCAAGGTTTAAGGATTAGTAGAATAATGTAGGTAAAAAAGTGTATAACTAGTTCTCAGTAAGCACTCAGTAAATGTTAGCTAATATCATATTATATATAATTATTATAATGTTAATTGATAATTATCATAGCTAAACTGATGAAATGATTCAAAGAAACAAACTTCCAAGGGACTAGAACCCTGTTCTGAGAAGATAACACAAGAGTATCCCTGCCCCTTTTGGCCTCGGCGGAGATGAGAAAAGATACTGACAGAGTCTCAGGCCAAGAGCCAAGGAGGCAGCATCAGGGGTTGTGCTGCCTGAATTCACAGGGAACCTGGGAGAGAAGTGGTCCAGCCCATGCAGGCTCACTTAGGCCACCTCAAGGAGCCAGTTTAAACAGCATCCCTCATCTCTGTGCACAACAGAATCTTGCTTTTCCCTTCACTCCTCTACTTCCTAATCTCTATTTTGTACCCAGTGTTCAGAAATAGCCTCTTTACCCTTTTCTCCCACTCTGTCTCTACCTTCCGTGCCCTTTACATAAATTGTTAGAGAAGCAGATAACAAGAACCGTGTCACTGGAGAGCTGACTCTGTGAGAATACATGATAAACAGCATCCCTTATCAGATAAGGCGCACACCAGCAGGAACACTGTGCAGGGCTGAAACTGCTAATCTGCTGTACACTAGTCTCACGACACAGAAGACTGCTAGCTACAGGAAGAAATAAATGTTTCATCCATACCTTTGTTTGTTTCACAGCACCTGGCCTGGGCTTGTCCCCAATTGGACACATCTCTTGCCTGCTCAAAACCCCACACTTAGAAGAAAATCAAGCTCTTTACCCTGGCCCCTCCACCTCTCTACACTGGACAACGTCTTTCTGTTCTGTGCCACCCTCATCCTGCCTCTCAGCCTTTGAACTTCTGTCTTCCCCCTCCTGGAAGGCTATTTCCCCAGATCTTCACATGGCTATGGCCACTCGGGTCTCAGATTAAACAGCACTTTCTCCAACAGGACTCCCCAACTAAGAATGCCCCTTTCAAGAATTGTCCCATTACTTTCCTCAAAATCCCTGCCACTCCATGAACTTCATATTGACTCATTTACCATTTCTACCACTAAAATGTAACTTCGATTAGAGTAAGGACCCTATCTGTCTAGTTCACCACTGTGTCCCTGATCCCTAGCCTAGTGACTAGCACATAGAAAAGGGCTCTTGATTTTTGTGGAGTTAATAAATAAAAGAGTGATAACCTCTGAAGATGATAATGCTACCTAATAATTATTGTTTGCCTACTGTTTGCCTCCACTGTTCTAAATACTTTGTACTCATTATCTCATTTAAACACACTCAGACAACATTACAAGGTTTCCCATTTTACGTATTAGAATACCAAGGCTTAGAGAGACTAACTTGCTGTAAGGTCACTCAGACAGTAATTGGCAGAGCCAGGATTCTGGTCTGATTCATAAAAGAATATATAAGAATATAAGAACAGGGGCTTCCCTGGTGGCTCAGTGGTTAAGAATCCACCTGCCAATGCAGTGGACATGGTTTCGAGCCCTGGTCTGGGAAGATCCCACATGCCACGGCGCACCTAAGCCCATGTGCCACAACTACTGAGCCTGCGTTCTAGAGCCCGCGAGCCACAACTACTGAAGCCCACATGCCTAGAGCCCCGTGCTCCGCAACAAGAGAAGACACCGCAATGAAAAGATCACGCATCACAACGAACAGTAGCCCCCGCTCACCGCAACTAGAGAAAGCCCGCGTGCAGCAACGAAGACCCAATGCAGCGGAATAAAATAAATAAATTTAAAAAATATATATATAAGAATATAAAAATGTATATTCTTCGCCATGGTGCTATACTATCTCCAAGTCAGATTTCTTCATTTGTAATATGATAATAACCATGTCACTTCACATGACTTAACATGTTTATTATGAGGAACAAATATATAAGAACAGATTGGAAAATATAAAGTGCTATACAGATATATTACAATATCCTAAAATAGTCACGAACTGCCTAGGATACATCTAACTAGGTCAAAAAGAAACTCGGTAAGCAATAAAATTCTTTAATCTCACACTTCATCTCTGGTACAACTGTCAGCAGTGGCATGAATCTGACACTCCTAGATATATTTCAGCATAATTCAATGCATGTTCTACCCACCTACCCTTCTGCTGCTACTGCATAACTATGAAGTATGGGAAGAAGCCAACCAAAGGATTGATGTTAAAAAGAGGACCTATAAATACCAAGAAAATACTCCTGGTGAAGTCAGCTTCACCTTTATAACCAAACACCAGCAAACTGGTTCCTCATTCATCATATGGGAAAACATGAGATAACTGGAACAGTCTTCAAAATCTTAGGTATCTCTGATTCTCGGACTTTAAGATAATTTTCACTAAAGTAAGTGGTTCTCAACTGCAAATCTAAAAATAAGGCACTATTGATTATAATTCTAACATTTACGACAAATGTGATATACACATAAACGTATGCCATAAAATGTACATGTGCCTGTGTCTGAACAAAGCCACTAATGATTCAAGTTACAATTGCCATGTGTGTCTTCGCTAAGAATGTATCATGTAAGTCAATCGGTACAGAGAAGAAGAAGGAACCTGGAGTTTGGAGTCCAAAGGTCTAGGTTTGTGTCGTAGGGTGTGCAGGTACCTCCTGTTTGATCTAGTCAATCTGAGCCTCAGTTTCCTCAACTGCACAGTGAGGATGATGACAATAATAATACCACCACCATCCTACATGTTGGTCAAGTTAGGATTAAGGGTGTTATTTATGCAAAAATATACCAGAAAGCACAAAGCAGTAAACAGACTTTACATTTTTTATACAGAAATTGGCAATTCTAACAGCAAATATCCAGTATAAACAAAAACTTTTATTGATATTCAGGAATGAAGAGAGTTGTAGTATATCTTATTTAACCATAGAAATATCCAAGTAATACACTCCCTTATTCAGACGGTCTAGAAAACTTAATAGAGGCAAAAAGATCTCAAGGGCAATTTGATGAGACATCGAGAGAGCAGTTTTTTGGCAAACTCGTCAAGTCAGATACTTTTTCAATGAATATTAATCTTAACGTCTTACTGTGTGTCCTGGTTTTCCAGAATATGTCTTTCCAGAAATTTCAAGGGAGGTAAGTGAAAACCACTCCATGCCCATATACATTTATCAAAACATACTACCAATTCTACAAAGGCTCACCCCAAACTACTTCCATTAGCCCTGGAGATGAATTAATAATCTGTAACTTAATAACACTGCTTTTAAGGTCGATAATGTGAGCTTTAGTGTGGTCATAGAAACAGAAAGATCTTTGGATTAAAATAAGTCTCTGCTGATTTCATGATCTATTTAGATCTAGTTGAGGAATTTAGAAACAAAAATAAAGACTAATTCAGAGTTTAAATTATTTTTATTAATAAAATTTAAGGGCTTCCCTGGTGGTGCAGTGGTTGAGAATCTGCCTGCTAATGCAGGGGACACGGGTTCGGGTCCTGGTCTGGGAGGATCCCACATACCACAGAGCAACTAGGCCTGTGAGCCACAACTACTGAGCCTGCGCGTCTGGAGCCTGTGCTCCGCAACAAGAGAGGCCGCGATAGTGAGAGGCCCGCGCACCTCGATGAAGAGTGGCCCCCGCTTGCCACAACTAGAGAAAGCCCTCGCACAGAAACGAAGACCCAACACAGCAAAACTAAATTAATTAATAAACTCCTACCCCCAACATCTAAAAATAAAATAAAATTTAAGATATTTTAATAAAATGCTTTTCTAACTATATTTCATCTTCCCAGTATAGCAGTACTAAGGTTAAAGTATGATTATCTCTAATGAATTGTGCTATTTAGCCATCAGCACTTATGAAACCAAGTGCCCCTAAAACTGAGTTCCCTTACCAAGTTTATAACTACTCTCTCTATCCAAAACTTTATTCCCTTTCTTGTCCCCTCTGAACTCAGTCCTGTGCTAACTGAACACTAATCAACCAGAGTCCGATGACTAAGGTTGCTGTTGTAGATAACATCGTTAATGTACTAAAATTGCTGTTGTCGATA
>NW_021703771.1:40756087-40801210 GCF_005190385.1 Monodon monoceros | reverse complement strand
CTGTTGTAGATAACATCGTTAATGTACTAAAATTGCTGTTGTCGATATTATCATTAAAGTACAAACTCTGGTTGTCTCTCCAGGACCAGGTGAGCTCAAAGACCACCTGGCAAGAGATTTGTAAACCGGAGACATCCTGACTCCGAAACCACAATTGAGAAATGTCATAGAGATGTCACAAGACGATGAGGAACCCCAGCTTCTCTGTTCTTCCCCTTTGAAACATCCCCAACTCTAAGACCATGATGAAGCAGATCTGAGGCTTGTCTCACACTCCCTTGCTTGGTGCCCTGCACTAAGCCCTCACTTTGCTACAGACACCCGCTGTCAGAGTTTGGCTTTCTGTGCCACGGGCACATGAGCACACTTACAATTCAAAGTCTTACTAATTGACAGTGAGGAAAATTTCCAGATACCGCACAGTGAACTGAACTCTGACAGTTATCAATGGATGAAACTGCAGAGGTAGGAAAAACAGTTGATAAGCAGAGTTTATAAACATTTGTTTTCCCTATAGAAAGTCTGTAAGGAACATTTCCTACTTCATGTCTTCAGAGATTTATTTTTACATCATACTAAAGATCACACTAAAAATTATCACTCTCTGCCACTCCCACTCAATAACCCAAAAGCCAGAATAAAGTTTTAGGGATTCAACGAAGGAAAAGCACTCTACTGGGGAAATTGAAAACCTTTTAAAGTGGTTTTTTTTTTTCAAGCTATAAGTACAAAAGTCTATTTCTCAGCCATCAACCAACCCTGAATAATTAGGTTCAGAATGAGCAGATAAAAGGCCCTAACTTAAGAGCTGAAAGCATAGGGCCCTCTGTATTTCTATGGCCAATCCCACCACCCAAAGTTTACTTACTTCATGGCAACTACAAAGCCCACTGCTAATCAAGAACCCCTCCATCTTATGTCTGAGGATGAGGTCACCCTGGACTTAGACCAATTTTCTCTTAGGACCTCAGGGTGTTTGGTTTGCCCTACTGCTTCCTGTCAGTGTGTCCTGGAGTAGAGCCCTGGAGCCCATGGCTTTTTCCCACCTCTGACCGGCTAACTTTCCTGCTTCTTCTCATCCAGTCCTGACCCCCAACTCTGGGCCTTCTTGGAGATTTAAAAAGGAAAAAAAGGGAGGAGGTGGGATGTAAGCCAGTGTCTCTCTGATGGTAACATAACAGAAACTGTACTGCTCTTTTTCTGATGAATGAATGTTGGTGCCTCCTTTCGGGAGGGCATTTAGGTGAGAAAGGACCCTTCGAGCTGAGGGTCACAGAAGTTAGTATGAAGAAGGACAAAAACAAATCCAGCACCCCAGGGAAACTATCTCTGATGAGGAGCTCCGATTCCTATTTGCCCCTTAGACCTGCATCAGAATATTTAGGAACTTTTACTGGTTGTTAGTCTATTGGAATACAACAGAATCAGACGAAGTTACTGTCGACTCCTGATTCTGGGGTCCAAACAGTGAACCAAGTAACTGAGGGGCAGTGAGCCTCAGCCAGTAGGTCTCCCTGATTTAATCCTCACTGAATTAGACACCAAGGAAGGAGACTGTCAGACACAGATCCTTCTCCAGAGGGAGCAACAGTCTCAGAGCAACACTAACACATACCTGAGCGTGGGCATGAATTACACAAGTGAATAAATAATTGATCCAGAGGCTGAAAGGGAAAGGATTCTATTACACTGTAGTAATCTGAAGAGACTTCTTTGAAGAAGAAGAGATAAAAATCCAGAAGCAAAGTTATTGTGGAACCAGGCAGAGATCAGCCTGCTAGGATGGGGACAGGTGGGAGGAATGGGTTAGAGTCCGAAGAAACGCCTGAAGATAAAAACACACACGTGGGGAGTAATAAGATCCGGCTCACACCAGCTCCAAGATCATGCTGATCTTTTCAGAAGGAAAGTTAATATGCAACATGTGAGTAAAAGGCAAAGGTGAAAATATTATGCCACGAACAGGTGAGGCAATGTTTATTTTCTAAATGAAATGATTCTCAGTGATGAAGAACTGGTAGTAAATAAAATACCAACAGCAGTATCTAGTCATTATGCTCAGCACCCCTCTCCCAGGAGATGGGCAATGGTCAGCAACTGAGGGTGAATCCAACCCAGCAAACAGCCTAAAAAGAACCCACCAGTTCTCTCTGGGAAGCAGAAGCTGTGCTGAGTGTGCTAAGAACTTGACAAGAACCGGGCAACAAGAGCTCTCACCTAAACCAGGCATTATGTCTGCATAGAAGAGCTGCACCTGAATGATCTCAATCAGAGCAGAGTGAGGCAAAAGGCCAGAGTTCCTCCCCAGCCAGCCACTGTGGAGAAGGGAGTTCTCACTGGGGCACAGTCCAAGAAGCATTAAAGTTTCTCTTGCCTGGAAAATCAGTGACCCAGTCCAGCCAGGATCATAACTCTTTTCTGACAGCATATTGGGTTCCATCTTTAAAATCCCAAATCATCTCCTTTGTCTATGCAACTGAAGTGGGTTTCTAGGGAATACCAAGAAGCAGACTAGACTAAAGCAAAGGGGCAGAGTCAGGTCCAGGTTTAGGACATATAAGAGCAAGACACGGGAGGCTGTCAATGAGGGGAATGCATGAGCGAAGGGCCGTATCTATCAAGGCCAAGAGACTCTCAAGCAACCGTAAGGGCAAGCCATGGTCAAAAAACCCATGGGCTCCCAAAGTGAGAAACCAGGACGTTGACAGGCACAGGGACGGGGGACAGGAAGGAAACTTAGTTTGGAGCAGAAATCATTCCTGGCATTACATGCTCACGTAAAAACCAACTGCTTAGTATAGTAAAGATGTGTTCCTGCAGAATTTACTATATACAGTGGGAATATAGTAAATTCAGGGGAATTACTCTTCTGACCAAAAAGCTTCACAGGTCCGTTTCATCACACATTAGATTTCATGTTTGTATGATCCAACTTGAAGAGAGCTTACCTTTCTATCTGAAACAAATCAACAGAGGCCACTGAAACTGTGCAGTCACAGTAAAGAAAAATAAAAAGTTTTAATGATAAAATTCATGCTAATAACTATCTTTATACTGTGCAATGCCAGGCTTAAATGCAAATATAAGAATGTTTAACTCATATGTAGAATCACTGAAATTACACAATTTACATTTCACAGCCCATCCCCAGAAGGTACCTGGAGCTAGCCAGAAGAGACCAATTCAAGCCAGGCTCAAGAAGGTTGGAAGGAAGAAGAGAAGGTGCTGTGTGCGTGCAGCCAAAGCAACAGCATTCCTCTGGGCACAAGGGTTCTCATGGGAAGAGCGTAGACTCTCGGGGCGGGTGGGGAAGCAGGGCAGTGTTGCAAGCATACGCTCAGGGCTGATGGCTACTGGCTTTTCTCTTCTGACCACCAACCAGACCAAGGCTGTGGGGAAATAGAGCCAGGCGTCTCTCCTGCCCATTGGCCAGTCACTGCAATCCATGCTAAGGGACACCCAAAGGGTTTTAAACCTCCACACCTGGACAGAGTAGACACCTGGATTGGGGGCGAGCTAGAGGCGGACACACCAAACGTGTCAGCGTGCTGCCAGCCTGGGGTGGGGTTGGCTGTCACCACTCCCCACAACGCTGCGAGACGTAGGCACCTGACCCCGAACCCTCCCCGAACTTGTACCCAGGCCCCAGCAGGAGGTGGAGGGTGACAGCAGAACATGGGCCTCCTCCTCCCCAACATGAGCCAGTCAGCACCCCAGGTGAAGGGTAGCAGTGGACATGGCCACTGGCTGGAAGGGGAAGCAGAACAGGGCCTAGGGATATGGAAAGGTAGAACTGCACATGAGCCAAGGCCCCAAACCTCCAGCACAGGCTCCACTGTCCCACTGGACCTCATTTATAAAATAAAATCAAATATAAAATTATCAAGAATTTCAAGATGCTGACAGCAAAACATTAAACCAAGCACAGAACCCTTCTGAGCACAGAGCCCTTTGGGACTGCACAGGCCACATGTCCAGGAAGCCAGTCCTGCCTGATTCCCTGCTATAACATGCAAAAAAATTTTAAAGGAGGCTAGTCTGTAGCTTTCCACGAAGTTTCCTTAAACTACGCTTTAAATGGAAATGGAATAACAACACAATTTCTCTAAAAAATATGTTCTTCCAAATACAATGAAATCTTGATAATGCTGGTGCCAAAGGATTAAACTAATCCGGGCCTGCAGGGTAATTAGACTGCTTCAACTCCTCCAACAGAGTGAGGGAAACATGTGTCATTCTGTTTGCCAGGTTATTATTTGACCCGTGACTCATTTAAACTGGAGGTTTAAGAAGATGGTCGTATTGTATACACAAAATCACTTGGCAATAAACATTCCATATATACTTTGAATAAATAAATAAATGAATAGAAATATTTGATTAAACACTTTATATTTTTTCCATTAGGAAAACAAAACTCCCACTTGCCTCATATCCACACACACACACACACACAATTTAAAAATTATTCCCCATGGGCTTCCCTGGTGGCGCAGTGGTTGAGAGTCCGCCTGCCGGTTCGTGCCCCGGTCCAGGAAGATCCCACATGCCGTGGAGCAGCTGGGCCCGTGAGCCATGGCCGCTGAGCCTGCGCGTCCAGAGCCTGTGCTCCGCAACGGGAGAGGCCACGGCAGTGAGAGGCCCGCGTACCGCAAAAAAAAAAAAAAAAAAATTATTCCCCACAAGATAAGCTGTGTTTCAGAGTGGCTCAGATTATACCAGAAGTTCTAAAGAGTAAAAATAACCCTGACATCTTAAGATAGATTTTGTCAAATCAATTCTTCCTTTTTCTTTTTTTTTTTTTTTTGGCCATGTTGCACAGCATGGATCCCGACCAGGGATCCAACCCGCGCCCCATGCATTGGAAGCTCGGAGTCTTTAACCACTGGACCACCAGGGAAGTCCCACCAATTCTTAAAAAAAAAAAAAAAAATTAACCATTCTGCAGTGATTGCAACAACTCTAATATCTTGTTCAAATACTAATAATCATCACTATGATATGATGGCCATCCTCTTTCCAAAAAGGTTGTCAAGTGAACTACAGTACCTGTTGGCACACAGCATAAGTTAAAGTTACCAAGATCAGTGCTTAAAATGGTTCATGGATGGATGCTGGCCCATCAGCTACTTATTACCAGTTCACGACAAGATAACTAAAGAAACTGAGAGTGTTTAGAAATGTTCATAGCAATTTGAAAGGGGAGTTTTATGTCTGATAGATTTATAATATAAAATACAAATCCGGGGCTTCCCTGGTGGTGCAGTGGTTGAGAATCTGCCTGCCAATGCAGGGGACACGGGTTCGTGCCCCGGTCCAGGAAGATCCCACATGCTGTGGAGCAACTGGGCCCGTGAGCCACAATTACTGAGCCTGTGCGTCTGGAGCCTGTGCTCCGCAACGAGAGGCCGCGATAGTGAGAGGCCCGCACACCGCGATGAAGAGTGGCCCCCGCTTGCCACAACTAGAGAAAGCCCTCGCACGGAAACGAAAACCCAACACAGCCATAAATAAATAAATAAAGCAAACTGTCAACAAGTAAAAATAAATAAACACTATTATAAAAAAAAAATACAAATCCAACATTATATGTTGCTTTTTTTTCCTTTTTCAGTAATTTTGGGCTGGAGATATACACACAATAACAGATTCCTATTGGCATTTTACTTTACTTCCATTTAAGGTATGAAATTTATACGGTATAGAAACTCAACTCTTTTTTTTTTTTTTTTCCTGCGGTACGCGGGCCTCTCACTGTTGTGACCTCTCCCGTTGCGGAGCACAGGCTCCAGACGCGCAAGCTCAGCGGCCATGGCTCACGGGCCCAACCGTTCCGCGGCATGTGGGATCTTCCCGGAACGGGGCTCGAACCCGTGTCCCCTGCATCGTCAGGTGGACTCTCAACCACTGCGCCACCAGGAAGCCCCTGTGTAGAAACTCTTAAGTGCAGAAAAACATATTGAAAATGCAAACGCTGCCAGAGTTATCTGGCCCTAAATTAAACTAAGTTAAATCTGTAAAACAGTGACATGTAGGAAAACTAACATGTCTCAACTCTAATCTCTGGTGCAGGGGCCCATTTTTGTGTACTTATGTATACTTTAAAACAATGTTAATGAGCACATTTCACACTGGTATTATGCCAGTGATTATAAGTAGACCCAGAGCAAAATGTCTTGATTATTTTTCCAAGAATCTGAGAAAGTATTACACAGAGGAAAAGGAGAAATGGAAGAAATGCTTCATGAAACCCAAACTAGAGACGTTGGAAGAACAATGTCAGCATCTTTCTCTGAATATCAGTGTGATTCTGCAATATGAAAACATGCAAATCAGCATTTATAGAGACAGATGCAAGCAATACAGTTGTGACCATATTTTTAATATTTCTAAATATTTTAAGTTAATTTCTATGATGGATGTTCCCCTTAATACTACTTAATGATTTAAACCAGCTACATATTTAAAAACTGCCCCTATGGGACTTCCCTGGTGGTCCAGTGGTTAAGACTTCACCTTCCAATGCAGGTGGCGCGGGTTCGATCCCTGGTAGGGGAGCTAAGATCCCACATGCCTCAGGAACAAAAAACCAAAACATAAAACAGAAGCAATATTGTAACAAATTCAATAAAGACTTTAAAAATGGTCCACATAAAAAAAAAAATCTAAAAAAAACTGCCGCTAATCAGCTTTAAAAGAAATTCCTTTATCATGGAAATTATGAGTGTGGATACATAAAATATTTGAAGGAAGACATCCAAAATAATAAAAATAAAGACCAGAAATCCTACCAGTACCATGGTTTCCAAACTAGTAAGGTTATGGAGTTCTTTTGTAGTGTTCTTTAGTTTCCAAAATTCCAAGTCCTAGATAAGGCCTGGATACGATCAAGTTTCAGACAACTTTAAATATATTCACCATAACTGTTTTTCATTTTTTTCTGAGAGCCAGAGTTAACAACCCATGGCACAGTGGGGTTAACAGCAATTATTTAAGTCCAAAATAAATGCATCCTATTTTATTTGGCTTACTCACTCCTTATACTAAGAGGTGAAAATCTGCCTCTTCCTTTCTTATATTAGGATATCTACTGATATCTAGGCACACCTGTGTATTTGATTATAAAATCTAAATATAATACAAAATATTCCTGCCAGTACTTCATGACTTCAAAATGTCCCAAATGCAAACAAACAGCAACAATTTTTAAAACACTATAGGGGATTTCCCTGGTGGTCCAGTGGGTAAGACTCCGTGCTTCCAATGCAGGGAGCCCAGGTTCGACCCCTGGTCAGGGAACTAGATCCCACAGGTTGCAACTAAAGATCCCACGTGCCACAACTAAGACCCAACACAGCCTAAATAAATAAATAAATATTTTTTTAAAAAAACAAAAACACCATAAAGACAAAAAACAAATGACAAACTGGGAAAAATATTTGTAGCTCATATCACTGACAAATGGCTGAGCTTCTCAATAAATTAGGAATTCCTACAAATCAATAAAAAAGCCAACATCCCAGTAGAAAAACAAAGGATATAAGGGACAGTTTAGAAGAAGGAAATACAAATAAGTGACTCTCTGAACACAAAAGATCCTCAACCTTATCCATAATTATTATTAAAATTACCCATATAAGATACCATAATGATTACCAATTACAATTTTCCATAATATAATTTTACCCAGAATAAGAGAAACGTGTTATAATGAAATGCCACTCTTTTTCTAACACACTGTCAAAAGCTGTTAACTAATTGTGTTAGTGCAATTGAGGGTAAATTGTGCATTCTCATATACTACTTTTGGGAATGTATAGTGGCACCACCTCTATGGAGACAATATGGTAATTTTTGTTAAAATTATAAATACATACCAAAAAGCATATTATTGGGTCAAATGATGAAATTAAATTCAGATGGCATATATTAGAGAAATATATTGTATCTATGTTCAATTTATTGAAGTTAATAACTTGTGGTTATATAAGAGGATATCCTTATTTTGAGAAAATACACATTGAAGCATTTAAAAGAAAAGGGCAATAATATATTCAACTTATACTTAAATGGCTCAGAAAAAATGTTTCCTCGAATACATGTATGTATATGTAAATGCACAGACACAGAGAGCACGAGAGAGAGAAGAGAGCAAATGATAAAGCAAATGGAATAAAATGTTAGGAGATGATAAAGGGTTTTCAGCAATTCTTTATACTATTCTTATTCTTGCAACTTTATTGTTAAATAACATTTTTAAAAGTGTGGAAAAATGCACATACCCTTTGACCCATAACTTTCCCTTTTAGGATATAAAACCATTTGTCAACTCTTGCTACAGACGAAAAAGAATGAAGCATCTCTATGTGGTCTGACTGGGCCCATCTCTAAAATATATAATTTAGTTTAGAAAGCAACATTGAGTATTTACTACTTTTACCCTGTTTACTTCCAATTAGAATCTAAGGGGACCTATTTGTGTGTCGGTGATTTTTCTTTTTTTTTTTTTTTTTTTTGGCTGCACTGCACAGCACGTGGGATCTTAATTCCCTGACCAGGGATCAAACCCATGCCCCCTGCATTGGGAGCGCAGAGTCTTAACCAGGGAAGTCCCTGTGTGTCAGTAATATTAAGTTCAATCCTCTTTTCAGAACTCCTGGGCTGATTTAGCCCCAATGATAAGGTCTGTTCAGAAGATGTGGCACATGGTTACCAAGGACAGACAGCCCACTCAGTCCCCTTCATCTTGGCTTCGCTGAACCACACTTGCCTTCAGAGTCACAGCAAAGTCCCACCCCCATCTTCTTCAGCAGGACATCTGTTACTGTGCTTGCCTTTGGTCCCAGTACTGTTTTGATGATTCTCTTTGCCTGGTTTCGTCCTCCTGGGGCCCTGTAGTATCTTCTGGGTGGGGATGAGGACATTCCTTAGTCAGATCTGAACCAGCTTCTCTAGTTGTGTGGGGCAGGAGAGAAAAGTAAAATTATGTGCTCAATTATACCTATTCTCAACTGCTTTGAGCCCTTCACAGCTTCCTTCCTAGTGGTCCACTTCAGCAAAACCACCTGGGCTAAATCATCTATGGGTGCCACACAGGACTGAGTGAATGAATAAAAAGAGGTGTAAGGCTACCACAACTTTCATGAAATTCACTTTCCAGGTTGTACTTTGCCTTTTACTGTTTGCATCAGTTTTTCAATTATAATTAATTTCCTAAAAATAGAGTAGATTGTCAACAAGAAGCCCTACAAGGCCAATGGTCTGAATGATAAAGTTCGTCTGTAAATGTTTCACCTTGAGGCAGCAAGATGCATTTACTTTATATTTTACATTTCTTCAATGACATTGCATATTTTTTCGTGTTATATTGTATTTCTTCTTTGGTGAGTTGTCTGTTGATGTTCTTTACCTATTTTTGTTTTGGAGTGGTAGTCTTCGTAAAAACTATAAGTTAAGATAATAATGACATCATATCCAGTGTTCTGTCCATCCTGAAAAAATGGCCCCTAAAATGTCAATAATTTGGTTCTGCTCTCTCTCCCTTTCCCTCCTTCTTTCCTTGTGGTACAGTAGAAAGGGCACTAAATTTGGAGGCCTAAAACGCAGGTTCATTGCTGAGTCCCTGGGATTTATCTACTTACATATAAAGTGAAGGGGCTGGATTAACTGGTCAGCAAGGCCTTAGATGTCTAAAATTCTTTAGTCTTTTTCTATTCCCTCCCCACTCATCACCAGCCTCATTCTACCTATGATGGTAAGATGACTTAACTGTGAGTTAATTATAGGACTTTTTTTTAGTAGCCATAAATCACTGGTGATGTAAAAATCAAAGGAAGAAGTACAGAGAAAAGAAATGGTCCTTCATGCCCTCAGAAGTTTCAGTTTCTTTGTAAATGATAAAATTAGTTAAGATTCTACCATCTCAGGGTCAGACTTTGGCTCTGTTGAGGATGTTAATGGCATTATTGCAAACAAATAGCTTCAAAGCAAATAACCAAATATTGACTAAAGCAGACACAGTCCAAAATTTTGGTTTATTTGGTAGTGCAAATGAATAAGCTAGTCACATCAGCTCTGATCCTCCCACTTCTTGTACCAATCCTCTTCAATATTCTGATTTCCACACACTTGCCCTCAGCCAACTTACTTCTAAAAAGACAAAATTTAAATAATCAATTTGTGCATTGCTAAAGCAAAGCTGGTTTAGAATGTTTTAGTTTTATCATCAAAAGGGCCACTACTTTGCATTTTCTAGTATCCCCCCCATCCTAATATCTGCTATTTTCTTAGAAATTCAATTTTTTCTTTCAAAGATCTGGCTCCCCAAAAAATATAAGTACAATTTTTGTTTTTTTTTTTTTTACAAATGGTGAGGGGAGAAATCCACTCAAAATTCTACCATTCTAGTACAACTATTGCTTGTTTGTTTCTCCATATTCCCTTCATTTTGTTCATGTTCATGCACATTTTTAGAGTCACAGTCGGGTGATACACCCTGACTATGTATCACCATCAAACATTTTCCATGTTGCTACACAGAAGTCATTATCATTAACAGTTGCAACATAATTCATAAAGTAGATCAACATCATTTATTTAACCACTTCTATAGTTGGGGGCATTTGACTCCAAAGTTTTACTCTTTTACAGTAATGGTATCGTGAAGATCTTCATGCATAAAGCTTTTTCTTAGAGGTCATTAGGCAAGGTCCTAGGGAATGAGATTCTGGGTTAAGTGGTGTGACTATATTTGGCTCTTTAAAAAAATTTATTTATTTATTTTATTTATCTTTGGCTTCGTTGGGTCTTCATTGCTGTGCGCGGGCTTTCTCTAGTTGCGGCGAGTGGGGGCTACTCTTCATTGTCGTGCACGGTCTTCTCATCGCGGTGGCTTCTCTTGCTGTGGAGCACAGGCTCTAGGGCGCATGGGCTTCAGTATTATCTTTTAATTCATACACAAAAACGGAGATGTAGAAAGCCCTTGGCCTTCCAACAACAACAAACCCCACTGCTGTGGTATGATAGATATAGGAAAAAGTCTGAAAGAACACAAAATCAAATGCAGTCGTCCCTCAGTACCTGCAGGGGATTGGTTCCAGGACCCCTCTTGGATACCAAATTCCAGGGATGCTTAAGTCCCTTATATAAAATGGTGTACATCCTCCTATATACTTTAAATCTTTAAATAAGATTACTTATAATATCTAATACAATGTAAATGCTATGTAAATAGTTGTGAATACTATGTAAATAGTTGCCAGGCATGCGGCAAATTCAAGTTTTGCATTTTGGAACTTCCTGGAATTTTTTTTCCCGGAATATTTTCCATCCACAGTTGGTTGAATTCGCAGATACAGAACCGTAGACATGGAAGGCCAACAATACTATACTAGAAAGTAAAACAAGATCCACTATATATATAGGCTTTTGCAACTTGCTTTTTATGTAGCTTCTAAATATATACTTTTCAATAGGAAATATTTACAGCATACATAAAGTTATAGGAACTCACCAACCAGCTTTATCTTTTTTTAATATTTATTTGTTTATTTATTTTTATTTGGTTGTGCTGGGTCTTAGTTGCGGCAGGCGGGCTCCTTAGTTTTGGCACGTGAACTCTTAGTTGCGGCATGCATGTGGGATCTAGTTCCCTGACCAGGGATCGGATCCAGGGCCCCTCCATTGGGAGCGCAGTCTTAACCACTGCGCGACCAGGGAAGTCCCCAACCAACTTTATCTAACGTTTTGCAATATTTGCTTTAGGTTTAAAAATATAGGGCTTCCCTGGTGGCGCAGTGGTTGAGAGTCCATCTGCCGATGCAGGGGACGCGGTTTCGTGCCCCGGTTTGGGAAGATCCCACATGCCGCGGAGCGGCTGGGCCCGTGAGCCATGGCCGCTGAGCCTGCGCGTCCGGAGCCTGTGCTCCGCAACGGGAGAGACCACAACAGTGAGGGGCCCGCGTACCAAAATAAATAAATAAATAAATAAAAATTTTTAAAAATTAAAAAAAATAAAAATATAGAGAGTTGAAGCCCCTCGTGTGCCCCCATTATCTGTTTCCCTCCCTCGCTTCATAGAGATAAATCATATCCTGAATTGGCTATATATCATTTCAATGCGTGTTTTTATATTTTTATTACATAAGTATGTTTCAATAAAATATATTTACCTTATTCAATTCTAAAACGCATGCTTTTTCATATTATATCTCTAAAACTGGGGTGCACCTTACAATCCACAATAAAGCACTACATCACAATTTAACCTGCAGGTTTTCCCCTTCGTCAGTGTACATAAAATGCGGGTGCATCTCAGCAACAGTGTTTTAGATTCTATGAAATGTGGTAATATTTTTTCCTTAGTTTTTTTTTAATGAAATGTAAATGGTATCATGTTAAACATTCTACAACTTCATATTTTCAACCAATACTATGAGATTTACCAATACTGTTACATGTATGCAGCATCTTTAAATGTTCTTAACTCACCACTACACACCACAAGATTAGGAGTCCTCTAGGTAAGGAGCAAGTCCTATGCTAGCTAGTGAAAATGGCAACCATTATTGCTCAAATGTGTGTGCTTGGCTAAAACAAAGAAAAGGAGTTAACGAGATGGAAATAAGAAAAAAGGGAAGGAAAGAAGATAAACGGAAGACGCTTCCTTGATACGTAAGTAGCTGGGGACAGCAGACAACTGCATAACTAAACATGATGATTCAAAAATAAAAATGATGACAGGAGGAAGGAACCGTGGGGAAGGACTTGCGTGAGACCTGTGCGGCCAGGCCGGGGCTCATGGCCGCCTCCAGGACGCTCAGCACTTTCCGTCTCCTGCCATTACCCACAATTCGAGAAATCATTAAGTTGTTTAGACTGCAAGCCGTGAAGCAGCTATCCCAGAATTTTCTCTTGGACTTGAGGCTGACAGATAAAATTGTAAGGAAAGCTGGCAGTCTGACAAATGCTTATGATTATGAAGTGGGCCCTGGGCCTGGGGGAATCACAAGATCCATTCTCAATGCCAGTGTTGCTGAACTTCTGGTGGTTGAAAAGGATAGTCAGTTTATTCCTGGATTACAGATGCTTTCTGATGCAGCATCTGGAAAACTGAGAATTGTCCATGGAGATGTCTTGACATTTAAGATAGAAAGGGCTTTTCCAGAAAGTCTCAAAAGACAGTGGGAGGATGATCTTCCAAATGTACATATTATTGGAAATCTGCCTTTTAGTGTATCAACTCCACTGATTATCACATGGCTTGAAAATGTTTCTCATAGAAATGGACCTTTTGCTTATGGCAGAACCCAGATGACTTTTCAAAAGGAAGTGGCAGAGAGACTTACAGCCAGTACGGGAAGCAAGCAGCGTAGTCGCCTCTCCATCATGGCCCAGTACCCCTGCGACGTTCAGCACATCTTGACAATTCCAGGTCAGGCTTTCATCCCCAAACCAGAGGTGGACTCGGGGGTGGTGCATTTCACCCCCCTGACCCGGCCCAGGATAGGGCAGCCATTCAGGCTGGTGGAGAGAGTCGTTCAGAATGCCTTTCAGTTCCGAAGGAAATACTGCCATCGAGGGCTTGGAATGTTATTCTCTGAAGCTCGGCGATTAGAAAGCACTGGGAAACTGTTACGCTTGGCAGATGTGGATCCTACTCTTCGACCCACCCAGCTCTCTGTGTTACATTTTAAGAGCCTCTGTGATGCATACCGAAAAATGTGTGATGAAGACCCACACCACTTTGCTTACAATTTCAGAGAAGAACTCAAGCAAAAATCAGAAAAAAGGGGATGACAAGGAGAGTTACAGACTGTAGCTGCTACTTCAGGGGCTGGCAGCCAACTGGATGTTGATTTTCACAGTGTTGAACTTCTCACATGTGTGCTCCCCAGGTGTGACTTATTTCCCCTTTTACAGCTTGGTAAAGAGAATAAATATCATCAAATAAATTTAAAAGTGAAATCAGCAACTTAACCCATATCTGAATTAGACCTGTATTACGCCTTTCCATGGCTCTCTGTTTCATAAAAACACTCCCCGTTGACAACCGACGTTAAGCTCTGGACGCTGAATTCTCACTCGAGAACGGAGCTGAGATCAAGGTTGGCATTTTCCGATTGACTGTCCAGGGACTGGTGACGCATCTGCGCCTTCAGCAGAGTTCCCCTGTCCCTCTTGGTGCTGTTGGCTTTTCGTTTGATGGCGCAGAAGTGCCCCCGGACCAGCTTGGGCTGCCCGTCCTTGCCGGGCGGCTGCTGAGCCGGCCGAGCGTCCGGGTCCTCCGAGATCCTCAGTCTCTGGAACTGGATCTCCATGTCTGTGGTAGGGCTGCCCTGCTTCCCAGTCTGGTGGTAGTCCTCCTCGTCGTCGCTCAGAATGTCGCTCTCCTTGATGAGGCTGTCGGAGAAGTCGGCCAGGCCCTCGTGGGGGTGTTTCTGGGCATCCTGTCTGCTCCCGGCCGGGGGGCAGCTGCTGCTCTGGGTGCCACTGCTCAGGCTGCCCTCATCCGAGTCCAGCGAGCTGCCCTTGCCCGGCTCCCCGGGCCACTCGCTGCTGGAGGAATTCTTAAGGACTTTTAAGGACCTGGATGAAGCTGCAGTGAGAAAAGCACATTTTCCCTTATGATAGAGGAACCCATTCCACAATGTGTTCATTTTTGCCTCGTAGGTTATCAGATTTAACATCTTAATTAAAATTTTATCACCTCACTTCAATCCTGGGACTATCCTGGGACTTGGGCAAAAAAAAGTGTAGATACTGCAAATATGGACATTTTTTATTTATGCTTATTTGAAATTTTAAGTTGGAATTTGGCATTTTTAGAGGACCAATTACCAGAGCTTAATTACTGAGAACAATAAGCTATAAACTATCGTAAGGGCTAGGATTCCTATTACTAATGAATAAATTTAAAAGTCAGTTTTACAGCTAATTAATGAATAAATTAGCTCTTGCTAATGAATAAATTTAAAAGTCAGTTGCTAATAAAATCTAGGTTCCTTTCTTTCACTAAAGTACTTTGTAGTTTGAGAACTAAGATTACACCATATTTCTCTGCCCACCTTCTCACCTGTTTATTTCCGTTGCTGCTCAATTAAAAGTACTAAAATGCTTTTTCTCTCTCAAAAAAAAAAAAAAAAAAAAAAAACGATGACAGGAGGAACTGGTTCCCTGGAAATCTGTGCTGTTGCTACTCCAGAACCCAGCTGGAGATGCAGTCTGCTCATGTCAACCAAGCAGGCACTAAGACCCCAGGCCCCACCCGCCTTTACCCAGCCAACTCTGCTCACTGACTCCAAGGGGGCCCAAAACCAGCATCAGGACAGGGCAGGCCCCAGGGACGGAGAGATGACAAACAAGTGGCATTTACGCAACAGGGACTGCAGTCTCAGTCTGCTTCCTCTGCTTCTGCTCCTCCCTGCCCCTCCATCCCACCTCCTCTCTCCACTCCCCTCCCCTGCTCATTTATGTTTCTCCTTTCTATTACTTTACTTGAGGAAGTCTACTCGAAGACCTGTGTCCACTGTCTGTCTGTCTGCTCTCCTACACACAGACACACACGCACAATCATTCAGTGAAAAGCCATGATGATCACTCAGTACTAGATTTTACTGATGAGACATAAGAAAATTTCCATTACTGGTTCCTGAAGCCAAACTCCAGTTTTAGCTTATTCGGAGTTTTAAAAGGTAAGAAAATAATAGGACTAGAGTTCCTAATAGCTTTTTCTTTTCTCTTTCCATATGATACAAAAATACCTTGGTGGAGACAGATTTTATTTCTAAAAAGAGCCTCAGTGGCCAAACACACATACAGAGTCCTTATCTTCCAGAATCAGAGGCGTACTGTGATAAGTAGCAATATAATACGTCCCTGTAAGAATTAACACTTAGATCGTATTTTGCCCCTTTATCTCCATTTAACCACAAGCTTATGACACTAGTTTATCTAATAGCAGCTAACAGAAACACCCATATTTATGCATATTTCTTAAAAAATAAAAGTATTACTGAATTCATTAATAAATGTACCTTTAAAGAAAAACAGAATTCCTCAATTAATTTATTAATAAACTATATCTTTTTACCTGTAAGAAAGATAATATTTTAACCTCTAGTGTATTTTATTTAGTATAAGGTAATAGAACTAAACAGTCCCCAACCATTTTACTGATTTTCTTTCTCCAAAACATTCTGTAAGCCATAAACTCTGCAGGTATTCTGGTGTTTTGGAGCATTCTGCAACTTCAGTTCCTGTTACTTGCTGACATATTTGATGTGTATTTGAACATAAATTATTGGAACATTCTTTCAACTGTCAAGTTTGATTGACTCACTTTCTGTCAAGTTATCCTAATTAACCCACAGCCTTCAAGCTTTGGGATTATTGCTGTCAATTCTGTACAGCCATTTGTTTAATGCACAGTCTGCTCTAATACCTTCCATGGTCAACCTGCAAATATAAACCCTTTTTGATTTTTACTCATTAACTAGACATTGGAAAGTGCCATGCCGTATAATCTGTATTAATGAGTGAATACAAGTTTTGCCTACTTCATATGAAGCATTCAGAAAGAACTTATTAAACAAATAAATCCTCTCAGTGAAGGACTTTCAGTTGTTCAAAAACTTCACTGAATGCCCACTATGTGTCAAGCACTGTGCTGGACAGTAGAGATATAATTGTAAACAAGGCAGACATAGATAGCCCCCGCTCTCATGGGCCTTATACATTTAGTAAGGAAGACAGACATTAACACATAATTACAACCAAACAGAGAGAAAGCTAATGCCACAATTTGTGCCTTGCACAGCACCTGCCAAAGTCAAGCTCAGTACATACTGTTATCACTACCTCAATTTCAAAAATACAAATAGTCTACCCAGTAAAGAACTATGTTAAAGTTATAAATCAGGAGTGATACAAAGGGAGGAAAAGAGATGATAGTCATGCTTCAAATCTAAATTGTGGTACAGTGGTGATGGATGCACAACACTGTGAATGTACTTAATGCCACTGAAGTGTACACTTAAAAATGGTTAACATGATAGATTTTGTTATATATATTTTACTACAATAAAATAAACAGCATTTAAAAATCGTATTAGGTTGTTAAATGTTGAATCAACTTCACCAAAGACATAGCACGTGAGTACTTCCGCATCTCAGAATGGTGCATAAAAGGTGGAGAGAAGAGAAAGCCATACAGCACACAGCTGAAAGCAGACAGAAAATGTGAAACTACTTTGCTTCAATTCTCTTCTAACCTTACTGAATTGTTCAGTTCACCTGCTCTGCTCACACAGCCTGTAGAGCACAGCTGAGACGGAAAAAAAGAAAAAAAAAAAAAAAAAAAGCCACAACCTTAGAAACGGGTTTCACTACAAATGCACAATTTCCAATATTTCCAATCTCGGTTCAGTTCTCAGAGCTCTTCTCAATCCTTTTCCTTAACAGTAATCAGCTCCCAAACCTTTGCCACTCTCTCAAATCTGCTGTTAAATCCCATGTTATGCTTAACACACACCCTCCTTCTCAGAGGAAGCAAAGGCCCCCTCAGTTTCCTGATCCTCACCAACCCTACCCCTCCATTTGTTTCCGTTCTTACTTTCCCCTCTCCAGGTCCTGAATAGGTGGCATCTCTGGCAAATGCACGGCCCCCCACCCCTCACCAGCAGCAGCAGCTGTGCTCTAAATTCCCGCATCTGTGACCTGCTCATGAATCTTATTCCATCAACTAGCCACTTGGTAAATCGACCTTCTCCCTCTGTACAGGCTCCTTCTCCTCAAGCTACTCCCATGTTTAAAAAAAATTGTTATTCCCCCCACCCCTGACCCTAATCCTCTTCTAGCTACCACCCTATTTCTCCCCTTTCTCACTTCTAAGCTTGCACCACCATCCCTACCTCCCAGTCACTGCTCCACTCCCTGCACACCCAGGCCAATGAGTGTACGCTAGCTGAAGACATCAGTGATTTCCCAATGACTCATTTCAATGGACCCTCTTCAGTTTTTTTTAAAAATAGAAAATCTCAGCCATATTTGACTTTCTTGATTGGCAGTACCACCATTCACCTAAAATCACCCAAGTGAAAAACCTGCCTTTCCAGAGTCCTTGCATACTATTTCACCTCCTCATTCAGTCACACACACACACACACATACACACACAAAAATACATAGTATTATCCTCTTGTTAAATTAAAAAATACAGGTAAGCTTATAGAATAAAATGAAAATTAAAATAAGGTGCACGAGATACAAAAACATATGTCCACACAAAGACTTGCACGCAAATGCTCATAGCAGCACTATTCATAGCAGGCAAAAGCTGGAAACAACCCAAATGTCCATCAACATGTGAATGGATAAAAAATTGTAGTACAGGCATGCAACGGAATACTACTCAGCAATAAAAAGGACGGAACTGCTAGTACAGTTGTCCCTCAGTATCTAAGAGGAGTTGGTTCCAGCAACCCAGCAGATACCAAAGTCTGCAGATGCTCAAGTCCCTTATATAAAGTGACGAAGTATTTGCATATAACCTATTCACATCCTCTTGTATACATACTTTAAACCATCTCTAGGTTGTAACCCAGCAGGACCCTCTGGGGCCTTCCCGGGACAGATCCCTCCCCCATATCCTCTGCTTTAGCTCCTCTCTGAAGTGCAGATAATAGTGTCTGACACACATTTCCTGAGTTATTTTACAGATGCTAAAGCCACCACCAAATGGAAGAAATTAACTACTTGACCATGAGCATGTAGCCCCCAGACCTAATGGCACCTGAGGATTGATAATGTTAACCCCTGTGACCCTGCCCTGTTACCTCACCATCAACCAATCAGAGAGTTGTACATGAGCTGATCACACACCCTGGGACTCCCCTCCCACACCTGGCTTTTAAAAATGTTTCACTGAAACCGATGGGGAGTTCAGGCGTTTTGACACAAGCTGTCCTAGACTCCTTGCTTGAGTCTCTGCAATAAACGCTGCGCTCTCCTTCACCACAACCCGGTGTCAGTGGATTGGCTTTACTACCTGCCCCCGGCAGACCCAATTTGGTTCAGTAACAGGTTACTTATAATACCTAATGTAAATACTATGTAAACAGTTGCCAGCATGTGGCAAATTACAGTTCCGCTTTTTGGAGCTTTCTGGAATTTTTTTTCTTTATATTTTCTATCTGTGGTTGGTTGAACCCAGGATAGCGAAACCATGGATATGGAGGGCCAACTGCATATGCAACAACATGGTAGAGTCTCAAAAGCATCATGCTGAGTGAAAGCTAGACACAGAAGAAAACATACTGTGGGATTCCATTTATAGAAAATTTTAGAAAAAGCAAAACTATAGTGACAGAAAGCAGATCAACAGTTGTCAGGGGCAGAGGTTCCAGGGATAGACTGGCTGCAAAGGGGCATGCAGCAACATCGTGGGGTGATGGAAGGCCCTGTATCATGACTGCAGTGGTGATTACATTACCTTATACATTTGTCAAAACTCATCAAATTGTAGACTTAAAATGGTGAATTTTATCATATGTAAATTATCCCTCAATAAAGCTGACTTTCAAAAGTTAAAGTGAGTCTTCTAAAATGCATCCTAGGGACTTCCCTTGTGGCGCAGTGCTCAAGAATGTGCCTGCCAATGCAGGGGACACAGGTTCGAGCTCTGGTCCAGGAAGATCCCACATGCCGTGGAATAACTAAGCTCATGTGCCACAACTACTGAGCCTGTGCTCTAGAGCCCACGAGCCACAACTACTGAGCCCGCATGCCACAACTACTGAAGCCTGCACACCTAGAGCCCATGTTCCGCAACAAGGGAAGCCACCACAATGAGAAGCCCACGTACCGCAACGAAGAGTAGCCCCTGCTCGCCACAACCAGAGAAAACCCATGAGCAGCAACGAAGACCCAAAGCAGCCAAAAATAAATAAATTTTACAAATAAAAAATATTTAAAAATAAAAAATAAAATGTATTCTACTAAAGATTTCTGTGTCTGCATTTGTTTTCCATAGCCTTAATTCATATTTTAGTTCTATGGTAATTCAGTCCTATATAGAGTATTGTGTTTCTCATAATAATACAAATCCTTCTCTAACTGACTGGAAACAATACATAGAATTCTGTTTTATTTCCAGAAACCTTATCAAGGCAACAATTAAGTGTGTGAATTTTATTATTATCAAAATGGGAGTATCCTGATTGTGATAAATAAGTAGTATGTCTCTGATTCCACCTGCATAGCAATTTCATTGACTCTCAAAAAGGTTCTTTGGGAACCTCTTGAATGAAGACCTCAAACTCCAAAAGGTGAACACTGGTCTGTCTTTGAGACACTGTACCCATGTGGAAAACATGAGACAAGGACTTCCTCCTTATTTTATTCCCTTGGGATCGAAATGTGTACTTTTCTTTATTCCCATCCCACCGCTAGCACCTAATAAATACAGTCGTTTACGCTGACTCCTTCAAAATATTTAAGGCATAAATAAATGGAACTGCTGTCAGCAAAAGACTCACTTCCTAAACAATCTATATTCAAACCAATTTTATAATGTTATCAATTTGCCTAATCCTAACAATTTGACTTCCCTGGTGGTCCAGTGGTTAAGACTTTGCCTTCCAATGCAAGGGGTGCAGGTTCAATCCCTGGTTGGGGAGCTAAGATCCCACATGCCTCGTGGCCAAAAAACCAAAACATAAAACAGAAGCAATACTGTAACAAATTCAATAAAGACTTTAAAAATGATCCACATCAAAAAAAATCTTAAAAAAAAAAAATTCTTGTCTAGTCCTAGTAACCAGAAATACATACACAAGTTGCAAGCCTTAACCTGTTAAGGCAGTTCTGTGAATCCTTAGCTGGGGTAAACCTATGAATGCTTACCACAAGATAGTGTATTAAAAACCACAAGATAGTGTATTAATGTATGTTCCCTGTGGTTCCACATACAGTTTCCAGAGTTACAGAATGATCATGCTATAATGCAGGGGAGAAAAGGGTGAAGGCAACTAGTTTCCATTCACTTATAATTAGTCTTACAAAGGCTGATTAATTATGACAGTTCCACTAACTCACTGACTTGCTTTCCAGAAATTAAGGATATTTACAGCTAAACAGAGTAATTATCCAAAGATTAGTGGCTGGTGATTAATTTATCCTCTTAAGTGACCATAAATAATAGGGATTACATTGCCTTGACATTTTTCCATAACCCATTCTCAGTTGCCACCAGACACCCAAAGTCATCATGATGAATTAGAGGAAGAGACAGTTTAATTGGATTAAGCATTACTTTTATCTGATTTTTTTCCAAAAAATAATAATAGTCTGCCTTTTGCTTTAAGTGTCTCAATATTTGTTTCCTAATCAAAGCTACAAAAAAAAAACTACCATGTATAGCAACTAATTATAATAGCATACACATAATGAACACTAAGTTATACAAAACAGTGTATTTTCAAGTCAACACCAAAAAACATACATTGCTCTTTTGTGATTCCTGACCTTTGGTATTAGCAAATCTCTCTGGTGTGTTGGCATGGGATTTAAAAGACTATATGGCTTCTGTTTCTCAAACTCTGAGGAAAAAATACTTGAGTTGGCCTTCCCTCTGCCTCCCCTCCCCATGATCACTGGATATCAAATTGACTTGTCATCAGGCCAGTACTTGCGTTCAACCCCACAAGCACAACAGTAGACAAGCATGGTCGAAACACTGCCTTAAACCCTGACATGTGCTTTAATACAGACCTTGCAAATGAAGCCAAAAGGTACTAAAAGATGAAACAGTTACTGGAAGGAAAGGTAGGGGGTAGGGGTGTCTTGGCTTACAAAATAAGGCAGATACCCTCTTCTTGCACAATCATCAATTCCCTTTCACCCACCCCCTGCTTTTACTGGTTCTTCCTCCAGGGTCACTGCACTTCCAGCACCTTCAGCTGGGCTTCAATCACAAGAGAGCAATTCAGAACCTGAATTCTGAGAGATTACAGCACAGCACGTGAGTCAACACACACGCCCACATACAGGGACTGTGCCAACCTACTCAGTAACAAGAGCGTCTGACATATCTGTTGTGCATCCAAAGCACTTTGACATTCTTTTATCTTACTTGGGTCTCACTGCTACAGCTGAGGAACTGAGGAGCTGACTCAGTTCCTAAACTCTGTGACGGCTGATCTACAAGATAACATCTTCCTGTTGAACAAGTTTTCCACCACTATCAATACTTTACATTTAAATTAGAAATATATAAATTAATTGAAGTGATTCTAAGCCACTCCTACAGGCTCTTGGTCTAGAACATCTTGAAAATAAGACTTACAGACGGGCTTAATTAATTCTACGGTGAATGCAAGAAACAGCGAGTGCAGATAGTCTCAGAGGTCACGTAAAACTAAAGGGAGAAAAAAAAAACCAAGTCTTAGGACTAAGCTTTGGAAATACTTAAGACAATGACAGTAAAAAATACAATCTGACCTTTGGAAAGTTGCAAATCTGAATTAGAGAAATCTAAATGCTGGAAAGGTTTTTTTTTTAAGGATGAAGTGTTGTTACTTTTAAATAAGATGATTTCAATGGAAACCAACTAAGCTACCTAGGAGCAGCCCCTGGGGCTTCTTGAGACAGAATTTCTCAGTTTCTATGATAACATCACATTCCTCATAAAGAGATGGGCTCTTTCCAAAGCTCTACCTCCGGCCTCAGCTCCACTCTGAGGCTCCAGGTTTACGTGTCCAGTTATCTGCTTGACATCATCCCCTGATGTCCTGCTGGCATTTCACACTCATATGTCTAACATCTGAGTCAGCCTTTCCCTGTCAACTCCTCCTCCACATGCCCCTGGTCCTGTCAGTGGCACCATCCAGGACTGTCTACATCATTTGCAGGGCTGAGTACAAAACGAAAATGTGGGGCTCCTAGTTCAAAAATTATTTAGATGCTGTCCCCAGGCATAAGCATCATCTGTTTCCATGTCACTGTCCACACGCGTCACTTGCCAGACTTCCCTCAGTCTGTCCTTTGAAATGTCTCACATCTACCCCTTCCTTCCCACTTTCACTGCTGGGCCTCAAATCTACCCCGGCTCTCAGCCAAGACCTCCTAATTGATGTTCCTCCTCTTTCTTTCCCTCTGCAACCCAGTCACAATTTTTTAAGGCACACTTCAGACATCCTTGATATCTTCCCATTGCCTATTAAATCACATACAAGCTTCTTAACTCGGCACTCAAACCTTCCATTCCCCATTCTTTCCCAGCCTTATCTTCTGGGACTTTCCTCTACAATTCCTGGGCTCTTGCCAAACCAAATTCCTTGTCATTCATTTAATGAGCCCAGTGTATAGTTGAGTATTAAAGAACCTGGGTCCTGGGCTTCCCTGGTGGCGCAGTGGTTGGGAGTCCGCCTGCCGATACAGGGGACATGGGTTCGTGCCCCGGTCCGGGAAGATCCCACATGCCGCGGAGCGGCTGGGCCCGTAAGCCATGGCCGCTGAGCCTGCGCTCCGCAACGGGAAAGGCCACAACAGTGAGAGGCCCGCGTACCGCAAAAAAAGAAAAAAAAAAAAAGATGTCTACAGATATGTTATTTACATTGCATAACACAGCCTTCGATTCAAACACCCAGCAAAAGGAGGTCTGGCTGAGTAATCTAGGGTAGATCAGTATGATAGCCGAATATCACATTTACTGAAAACATGAAGCAGGTACGCTACCTAATAAAGAAAAATGTACCTTAAAAATATTGTTCACTGAGAAACAGAAAGCAAAATATTCACATATAAATCTACAGTTCCTTATTTCCAACTTTGGAATCCCAAACCCAAAATTTTTTTATAAGATGGCATCAATACTCACTTGGAAGTAAAACATGATCTGAACTGACATGAGGGTACTTATGGTCTCTATTTGTCCCAATTACTCTGAATAGCCATATATTTTTTTGCAGAAGTATCAGTGTATTAGATTATAGGGTGCTGCCTCAGACTCCCCTGGGAGGGGAGGGACGGGGGGTAAAAAACACAGCTGTATGAACCAGGTTACTTTTTTAAAATCAAAATATTCGACCCCAAAACACATATGGCCCCAAGAATTTCAGATAAGGAACTGTGGCTCTGTGCTAATGACATCAATTGTAAATTTAAAGAGTTAAAGTTTGGTATTCCTCAGCTTTGTTGAAAAAAGTGTCTGAGGGACTTCCCTGGTGGTGCAGTAGTTAAGAATCTGCCTGCCAATGCAGGGGACATGGGTTCAAGCCCTGGTCCGGGAAGATCCCACACACCATGGAGCAACTAAGCCTGTGTGCCACAACTACTGAGCCTGCGCTCTAGAGCCCGCAAGCCACAACTCCTGAGCCCTCATGCCACAACTGCTGAAGCCCGCACACCTAGAGCCCATGCTCTGCAACAAGAGAAGCCACTGCAAGGAGAAGCCTACGCCCTGCAACGAAGAGTAGCCCCTGCTTGCCACAACTAGAGAAAGCCCAAGCGCAGCAACAAAGACCCAACGCAGACAAAAATAAATAAATAAAATAAATAAATTTATTTTTTTAAAAAAGTGTCTGAAAGGCATGCATTCTTTCAGGAAGACTCCTTATAATGCTACAACTGCAGGAGTGTGTGAAAAGACAAACCAAATCCCTCTCCAAATAATTACAAATTCCAAACCAATAAAACTGAACTAATTACAATTTCTTTTTGCTTAGATTCAAGATTTCACATTTCTGGAAAAGGGTCAGTCTTCTGTCCTACTGAGCATCATTTTACAGACACAAATTTATTGAAAGAAATGATAAACTCTCATATTTTTATAAAGAACACTGAGCTAAAATTTAGGTCATTTAAAAGCATTATTTTAAATCTTTTAGTTTAAATAGTCATTTAATATGTAACCATTTTTATCCAGGCAAAGATTTTTTTTTTTTTCTGGTGGCAACACAATGCGGCTTTGAGATTTTTTTTTTTCTGGTGGCCAGAAGCAAACTGTGGGGAATGCTCTATTTGCCTTTGCCCTCGTACAAGTAGCCTGTGTACCAGAAACACAAAAGAACCACCAAACAAGAGGATTCTTGATTAGTAATTATTTATCACTCTGGATTTAAAATTATGCATACAAACACAAATATTCATCTATTATCTCTTCTGCCCCTTCTCTAGTCCCTCTACCCGTCCCCCAAAAGAGAAATATCAATAATAATTTTCTGTGCTGTGTCTGGCTGGGGCTCAGGTATGATTAGCATCGCATGATCTAGCTCTTAGTGACTGTCCATCTGATATTAAATATCTCCATTTTGATCCAAAACAAAATGTGGCCAAATAATGTAACGTGATTTAAAATCAGTTCCCTGGGACTTCCCTGGTGGTCCAGTGGTTAAGACTACACACTTCAAATGTAGGAGCCACGGGTTCGATCCCTGGTCGGGGAACTAGGATCCCACAAAGCTGTGCGACACAGCCAAAAAAAAAAAAAAAAAAGCCTCTCCTCCTAATCTGTTTATATACAATTAACGAAAGACTGTCATTATAAAACTAAAATCAGTTCCCTTTACCAGTTCCAGCCTATTCCATAATTAACATTTTTCTCTGAGAAGAGACAAAACCTAACAACTACAATGAAAACTCCATACATCTATCATTTATTCCCACAAAACCGCTTCATCTTAGGCCAAATTTACTATTACAGTCATTAAAGTTAATACATCTAATGCTAATGGTTAATTATTTTTACTGTTATAAAAGCAACACTTGTTCAACATAGAAAAACTAGAAGCTACAGATAAACCAACAGAGACTAAGAAGCCCAAAAACCTGGCACTGGGAGGTAACTTTGGAGTTGGGGGTACTGCTGCCAAAGTTCAAGTGTTACATTACTGCAGGAAAACAACTGCAATTTTCTGCCCCCATCTGTGCTAAAACATCAATTAACTTTGTGGAATGCCATTGTTTAAACAACCATTGACAAATGTGAATCCTTTGAGATGCTGACATTTGAAATTGGAACTTGAAGTCAAAACTAATAAAAAGGATAATTAAGCAAGATGAAAAGGTTTTTACTATTAAAACCAGTCACCAGACCAACCCACCCCACTTGGCATTAGTACCTACACAGAAAAAGTCAATAAATACCTCTGTTTAATGAGTAGTGGTTTTCTACTCTAGTGAAACGTATCTCAGAATTGTTTTTTGGATCCAGTCTAAGTTGGTCACAAGACTAAATAAAATTTGACTTTCTGAACACATGCAGAACACTGTTGATGCAATTTACTCTTTAGCAAAGAAAAAAAAAAAAAAGGGTAAAGCTGAACCACAGACCAATGCACCTTTCCCTGAGTTTTATACGTTAATTTAACCACTGACCTTAGATTTAACTATCTAATGATAGAAACGCATACCTTGAACTGAATTCAAAACTCCAGTCACTGATTCTCAAGTTGGGGGACTGGAGGAGGAAGGCAGCACAGTTCCCCCTCACTAAGAGGAGCATATCAGAGAGGCACACTTAGTTTTTTGGGGGTTTTTTTTGCGGTACACGGGCCTCTCACTGTTGTGGCCTCTCCCGTTGCGGAGCACAGGCTCCAGACGCGCAGGCTCAGCAGCCATGGCTCACGGGCCTAGCCGCTCCACGGCATGTGGGATCTTCCCAGACCGGGGCACGAACCCATGTCCCCTGCATCGGCAGGCGGACTCTCAACCACTGCGCCACCAGGGAAGCTCCACACTTAGTTTTAAAAAGCGTATTCAGTATTATACTTTTGTCTTCAAAACAACAAATAAAGAATCCTAGGGGATTCCCTGGCCATCCAGTGGTTAGGACTCGGCACTTTCACCGCAGGGGCCTGGGTTCAATCCCTGGTGGGGGAACTAAGATTCCACATACCACGTGGTGCGGCCAAAAAAAAAAATCTTAATTATTTCCATAATACCACTAAAAGTAAAGGGACAAAATCTTAGCTGGTGGAAAAATAAAGAAACATGGCTTTATCTTCCGGGTATTAGGGAATCTCACTCAAAAGTTAAACTACCCTTGGAGGTGTGTTTCAAAATTTTCAACAGCTATGGGACTTTTATGTTTGGGAACAAAGCGGGTTAGAAACACTGCTTTGGTCCACATACCTTATTTCAAATCTTTATTTCATATGTATCCCCATAATTAAAAATTAGTGAAATGCAATAGCCAAGACATGGAAACAACCTACATGTCCATTGACAGATGAATGGATAAGGGAGATGTAGTACTAGGTTGACCAAAAAGTTCCTTCAGTTTTTAAGTAAAAATAAAAGATACATTTTTCATTTTCAACAAGAACTTTAAGGAACAATGTATTCACCGTTTTGTTCCACTGCCTTCTGTCATTTTTCAGGCAACTTCATAATTCCATCTTCCAAAACTTTTTCTTTTTGAGCAAAGAACTGTTCCAGGTGCCTTTTACAGTCTTACAGGGAAATGAAATTTTTTCCATTAAGAGGATTTTGTAAAGACCAAAATAAATCGAAATCCGAAGGTGCAATGTCTGGTGAATACAGCGGATGAATCAGAACTTCCCAGCCAAGCTGTAACAGTTTTTGCCTGGTCATCAAAGAAACATGTGGCCTTGCGTTATCCTCATGTAAGATTATGCATTTTCTGTTGACTAATTCCGGATGCTTTTCGTCAAGTGCTGCCTTCAGTTGGTCTAACTGGGAGCAGTATTTCTTGGAATTAATCGTTTGGTTTTCTGGAAGGAACTCATAATAGAGGACTCCCTTCCAATCCCACCATATACACAACATCACCTTCTATGAATGAAGACCAGCCTTCGTTGCGGTTGGTGGTGGTTCATTTCGCTTGCCCCACAATCTCTTTCGTTCCACATTACTGTACAGTATCCACTTTTCATCGCCTGTCACAATTTATTTTAAAAAACGGAACGTTTTCATTGCGCTTAAGTAGAGAATTGCAGGCAGAAATATGGTGAAGAAAGTTTTCTTCACTTAACTTATGTGGAACCCAAATATCAAAGCGATTAACATAACCAAGCTGGTGCAAATGATTTTCAGCACTTGATTTGGATATTTTGAGTATGTCGGCTATCTCCCACATGGTATAACTTTGATCGTTCTCAATGCCTCGATTTGATCACTATCAACTTCAACTGGACTACCGACCGTGGAGCATTGTCCAGTGAGAAATCTCCAGCACTAAACTTCGCAAACCACTTTTGACACATTCGATCAGTCGCAGCACCTTTTCCATACATTGCACAAATCTTTTCTTTACATTTGATTTGCATTTTTACCTTTCTTGAAATAATAAAGCATAATATGCCGAAAATGTTGCCTTTTTTCTTCCATCTTCAATATTAAAATGGCTACACAAAAATTCACCAATTTTGATAAGTTTTTTTTTAAGTGCACGCTGATATGACAGCTGTCACAATACAATCCAAAAAATTGTTTCTAATGAACTTAAAGACAACTAAGCACTGTTAGAGTCAGCTTACAGAAAAACCCAAACTTTTTGGCCAACCCAATATATATATATACAATGGAATACTACTCAGCCATTAAAAAGAATGAAATAATGCTATTTGCTGCAACATGGACACAACTAGAGATTATCATACTAAGTTAAGTAAGTCAGAAAGAGAAAGACAAATACCATATAATATCACTTGTATGTGGAATCTAAAAATATGACACAAATGAACCTATCTATGAAACAGAAACAGAATCACGGACATAGAGAAGACTGGTGGCTGCCAAGGGGGAGGGGGTTGGAGGAGGGATGGAGTGGGAGGTTGGGGTTAGCAGATGTAAGCTTTTATATATAGAATGGATAAACAACAAGGTCCTATATAGCAAAGAGAACTATATTCAATATCTTATGAGAAACCATAATGGAAAAGAATATAAAAAAAGAATAATTCAGTTATATGTATAACTGAATCACTTTGCTGTACAGCAGTAATTAATACAACATTGTAAATCAACTACACTTCAATTAAAAAAACTTAGTGGGACTTCCCTGGTGGCACAGTGGTTAAGAATCCACCTGCCAATGCAGGGGACACGGGCTCGATCCCTGGTCCAGGAAGAGCCCACATGCCACGGAGCAACTAAGCCTGTGCGTCACAACTACTGAGCCTGCGCTCTAGTACCCACGCACCACAACTACTGAGCCCACATGCCTACAGCCCGTGCTCCACAACGAGATGCCACCGCAATGAGAAGCCCGCAAACTGCAAAAAAGAGTAGCCCCCGCTCACCGCAACTAGAGAAAGGCCGCGTGCAGCAATGAAGCCCCAACACAGCCAAAAAATTTTTTAAATTTTAAATTTAAAAAAAGAAAATCATGACTACATTAATATAAGCATGTAATAAAGTTAGAAATTCTATCTGGCCACCTTCTTAAAAAAATGAAAAAATAAAATAAAATTTAAAAACTTAGTGAAATGAAAAAAGACTTCAATTTGGGAATAAGGCAAGTCACCTCCTCAATTTCCTAGTTCTAGTTCCTACATGCAAGGTGGAATGCAGTCATTTTGCTGTTAATGAAGATAACTTAGCTAAGGTATGATCACACACATCTGGTACACAGATAACTAGGAGCACTGCTTTCCTCCATTACTCCAGTCCTAGAGGGTGGCTCTGTGTAGTGCTTCTGCACAGGTCCCAGGAGAGCTGGAGTTGTTCCTTCTGAAACACTGCCAATAAAAACACCCACAGTTGTGCCTGGGTGGCACCAGGCTAGACGGGTGCTCAGAGCTGGGGTGAGCTGACTGTTGGAGCAGTGTTTGGGGTTTCGTTTTTTTTCGTTAAGGTTTGTTTCACTTCAATATGAGATCAGATCTCTAGCTGGGTTGTGATAACTCTAAATGGAATGGATTGGACGACTTCACAGGATTTCTGATAACTTGGGTAGGAGACACTAAAGGTTCTAGAGAACATTTAGGTAAATATGCAGAAAATAGTTTCAAGGGGATAAAAAGGCAGTATTCTACATTTCAAGACAACTTTAACAGAAGGATAAATCTTTGTCCAGATAAAAAGATGCTCTTAAATTCAACTTAACGGATGTAAATACTGATATCATGTGTCCCAACCTTAAACCGTGCAAGTTGCAACTTCACTATCTATAAATAGAGGTAATGACACACTACAATGCTACTCTAAAAAATAAAATTGAGTAATGTATATGAAAACTCTTTCTTTATGGTAAAGAACTATGCAAATTATCACTTAAACAAATATGGATTGTCTTAAAAGTGCCTTTCACAGAATGCTAGATTAGGATGGGTTGAAATTAGGTTCTATGTCTTCCACTCTACTCTAAGCTTAATTCATAACTCATTTGAATTCGTGCTACCCCCAAAACATTCCACATGCATCCCCCCAAAACATAACAACAGTTGCATAAAAACATTGTTTACCCCATAGTTGTGATAAAAGAAATAAAATGGCCAACCATTTCATCAGAACCTTATAAGGACCAACAACCACACTGAAGAGAGGAGTGGCACACATAAAGTCACAGAGGCAAAGACAGCAGGACAGATTTGGAAAAGTGCAAGACCGTCGGCTAGGCTGGAGCGTAAAAAGCAAGGAGGGAGAGGGAATTCCCTGGCGGTCCAGTGGTTAGGGCTCCATGCTCCCACTGCAGGGGGCCCGGGTTCAATCCCTGGTCAGGGAACTAAGATCCTGCATGCCGCGCAAGATGGGAGAGAGGTGAGAAGCAAGGCTAGAGGGTCAGGCAAGGGCCAGTGCTCAAAGGCATTTGGTTTTCCCAGAACTAATGGGTATCACTGATGGCTTTTAAATAGAAAAATGATATGGTCCAATGTTTCAGAAAAACCACTCACTTGTATAACTGAGGACAGGTAGACCAGTTAATGGGTTATGGCAATAATTGAGGCCAAAAGTAATGAAGGCATGAATTAAGGCACAGCACTAAAGGAAAAGACAGGGATTGACTTATGAGGCATTAAGGAGGTAAACACAAAAGGACTGTCTAATTTAATGAAATAGGAAAGGAAAGAGGAGAAATAAGAAATTAAGATGGATTCCAGGTTTCTGACATGAGCCATCAGAGGTGTTATGCACTGAGAGAATTCAGAAGGAAGGTTACGCCTATCCACAGGTGGGCTGTTGTTTTTGGTGGCAGGTGAACACTAAGTGGGGTGGCTAAGAAATGAGTTCATTTTAGCTAAGTATGATGTACCTGTGCATCCAAATGGAATTTTCTAGAAATAGGTAATATGGGTCTTGAACACAAAGAAGAAATTTGGAAATAACAGCCCAAGATAGTGGCTGGAGCCACAGGGCATATAAGACACCCAGGGAAGGCAAGAAAAGTGAAGCAAGCACATGGCCTGGGACCAAGCCTCAAGGAACTGCAACATGGATCCAACGAGGACCCATAGGGCTTCCCTGGTGGCGCAGTGGTTGAGAGTCTGCCTGCCGATGTAGGGGACACGGGTTCGTGCCCCGGTCCGGGAGGATCCCACATGCCACGGAGCAGCTGGGCCCGTGAGCCATGGCCGCTGAGCCTGCGCGTCTGGAGCCTGTGCTCCACAACGGAAGAGGCCCCAGCAGTGAGAGGCCCGCGTACCGCAAAAAAAAAAAAAAACAAGGACCCATATAAAAATGATACAACAAATCACATCAAGAGCACAGAGTACAATTTATTCTAAAAGACACCTCAAAACCTCTCCTGAAATAATTCATACACTTTTATTTTTGGTTGAGTTGGTTCTTTAGACTGTTAATTCTATTGATAAAAATTCTATGATAAAACACGACAGAAATACTCATATTGTTGTACTTAATCAGAATTCACTACACACTATTTACACTTTTCAGTCTTGCTCTGAACTCAGAAACATTCTGGAAACAGAGTATGAAATGCTCACACCATGCTCATGTCTTTATTATTCCAAAATCCCGGAACAATTTTTGTGGTCTAATAACTTATTTTAACAGGCAGTTTAGATGAATTCACATGGAATATAAGGTTGGATGTTTTAAGACGGAAGAGAATGAAGGAAATTCAAGCATCGTAACAGCTGCCATAAGTGAGTTCTCTTGGCTTTTCAACCTCTCTTTGAGTGCAAATAAGAGTCAGGTATTTTCCTTATAGTGAAACATGTATATAGTATAGGACCACGAATCAGATCATTCGTTCACTGAAACCATCTTAAGAAAACACCATTACCAAAAATTTTCCTATGACATAGAAATGGTTAGCTATGCAGACAGCTTTCCCCACCAAAAATAAAGCCCTCTCCATAAAAACCAGACATAGCAGTTCAGTTCTGAGCTATAGCCAAAACCTCCTGTAAGTTCAGGTGTAGCATACAATTGCAGTATGTATATATCAGCATAATATCAGTATGTAAATGCAAAAGCTTTTTTTAAAAAAAAACCTTCAGGAAGAGCTAACTGACTTAAACTTTCAGAGGTGCTAGTAAGACCACGTTGAGAAGTGTTGCACGATGCATTCATCCCTAAATGCTACTAAAACTCCTCCTTTGTGATTATAACTATCTGAAGAGCAATCTACCTCCACACAGGGAAGGCAGAGTTGCGTTAATGATTATAACCAAAGAGCGTCCCTTTTTGGACCTTTTTGATTGCCTACTTTCCTTTAAAACTGAATTGAATTTTTAATACCTTGATTTATACTTGAAAATATCCAAAAGAGGAAGATAATGTGCAGTGTTTCTCAAACTTATTTAACCACAGGCCTCTTCTTTAAAGAAAGGCTATTAAAGAACACATTTTGGGAATTAATAAAAGAAGTAGGGGTCTTCTTGACCAAGCCTCTGGACCACAAAGACATAATTTCTTCAAAAGAATATCACTAATGACCCTAAATACTGATTCTGAAAACATACTTGTTTTAAATAGTTAGTTTTTAAACGTCAATATACCACTAAAATATTTTTTTCTTTTTCCAGGAAGAAAGTAGATAAGTAAACTAGACTAATACCCTAGTAAGATCCCAGAGAATATCCACAGCACTGTGTCAGGAAGCTAAAAGAACCCTAGAATCTTTCTCAGTTCCATGAAGGAACTAAAAATAGGTTTTCCAATAACCAAAGTTAAAGCAAAGTTGCAATTTCTAAGGGAAAACAATGTTCCAGTTAATTGTAGTATCTGTTTTAGTTTTCCCAAAAGTGTCTGACTTCCCCCTATCCGGGCAAGAAGCACGTACATATGAACAGATAAAACTTAACTGAAAAGAGACAACTCAAGCTCAGCTTGCTCCCTCTGATGGACCTTTCTAACACAGCAGTATGTGCAAGGCATATCTCTGAGTGCCATATCAACAGCAGCCAGAATAACGTAATAGGGCTGTGATGCACTCAACATTTTTAATTGGATCTACTGCCTAAATCGGAGTTCGGCTTTCTTCCCCTTTCCAAAGTCTTAATTTCACCAAGTGAGATTTATTGCCACAGAGAAAGAGGCCATCCAATGCCTTTCCCAGCCTCCACCGTTGGTGGGAATTTCCTTAGAATTTCAGCCTCTTACATTAAGACTGAGTCCTGGTATACTGCAGAGAGAAGTACTCTGTTTACTTATTTGTATCCCACAGCAGATCAAAAGGGAATCAGCTGTTCTCCTTGGGAACAGCTGACTTCCTCTCTCTATTACCACCTCCAGTGCCCAGCACAGAGGGTGTCAGATACTTGGTAAACATTTGTAGAATGAATAAGGAGTAACATTAAGATGTGTAAACTCGCTTATACCTTAGTGTGAATGAATTTCTCCACGCCCTTTTCCTGAGAAATTTTGGGTGGATCATCAGTGACACAGAAAGAGGTAAGAGAGCCCTGAAGAGAAAAAGTAAAGCCTGAGGAAGGTTCCTCTTCAGTTCTGCCTGGAAGTACTGTCCTGGTATGGATCAGTTTAAAGGAGCCTGGTTCTTCAAAGGAAACCCCAGACTTCTTCTTGAATGCCATGTGAAATTATCTTGCTTCTCCGTGAACATCTCCCTATACTTCAAAAACCTAATTCTTTCTGGGCTTCCCTGGTGGCGCAGTGGTTGAGAGTCCGCCTGCCAATACAGGGGACACGGGTTCGTGCCCCGGTCTGAGAAGATCCCACATGCCGCGGAGCGGCTGGGCCCGTGAGCCATGGCCGCTGAGCCTGCGTGTCCGGAGCCTGTGCAACGGGAGAGGCCCCAGCAGTGAGAGGCCCGCGTACCGCAAAAAAAAAACCTAATTCTTTCTTTTTTAATTCTGGCCACGCCGCACGGCTTGCAGGATCTCCGTTCCCCAACCAGGGACTGAACCCGGGCCACAGCAGTGAAAGCACCAAATCCTAACCACTAGACCACCAAGGAACACCCAAAAACCTATTTCAACGAGACATCAACAACTGGCAACTGCTTACTGACAGCCAAGTAAGACCAAGAAACAGGGACCCTAATCTTTCAGACCTCTTTTCTAATGCCAGGATTCTCGGTATAGTACTCAATCAATTTCTAACGCTTGAATTAACCAAACATAAAGAACACTGGATTAGCAGAATGTTACCTAGCCAATGCAATATGATCAAGCATTAAAAACCTAGCTTCTGAAGTCACATAAACCTGAGGTTGAACCCTGGCTCCACCACTTACTTAATCTCTATAAGCCTGAGTTTCCACATTGGAAAAGAAAGATTAAATAAAGCCTATCTCGGGACTTCCCTGGTGGTCCAGTGGGTAAGACTCCATGCTCCCAATGCAGGCGGCCCGGGTTCAATCTCTGGCCGGGGAACTAGATCCCACATGCATGCCGCAACTAAAGATCCCGCATGCCACAACGAAGACCCGGCACAGCCAAATTACATAAATAAATTAAATAAATAATAAATAAAAGCTCAACAGATAAGTTTCTTTAAAAATAAATAAAGCCTATCTCATGGAGTTGCAGTAAGGTTTAAAATAGGAGTGCATGTAAAGTGCTTAGCACTCGGCCTGGCACATGTGAAGTTCTCGAGAAATATGAACCATCATTTGGAAGCCTAGGTTCCCATTCCAACACCACCTCCCTGTGTACCCTTGGGCTTATAATTATAAAGAAGCTAATGAACACGTGGAGACTGCCCTCTAATGCCGGAATTATCAATCATGAATAACGTAATAGGAAATGGACCGAGGGCTTCCCCGGTGGCGCAGTGGTTGAGAATCTGCCTGCCAATGCAGGGGACACGGGTTCGAGCCCTGGTCTGGGAAGATCCCACATGCCGCGGAGCAACTAAGCCCTTGCGCCACATCTACTGAGCCTGCGCGTCTGGAGCCCGTGCTCCGCAACGAGAGGCCGCGATAGTGAGAGGCCCGCGCACCGCGATGAAGAGCGGCCCCCGCTTGCCGCAACTAGAGAAAGCCCTCGTACAGAAACGAAGACCCAACACAGCCAAAAATAAATAAATTAATTAATTTTTAAAAAATGAAAGAGAAAAGGAGGGAGAGGATATGGAATGCACGGGCTCTAGTCTCTCTGTTCCAGACTTCGAAACTTTGAAAAAATAAAAGCCTTAAACAGTTCCAGATATGTTTTACGTTGTACTTGAAGTTAGCATACGTTTGATCACAGATGACTCAGTATTAGAATATCCAAATAAAAAAGGCTGAAGAGTCAAACTTCAAAGCAGGTGTTCTCAAACACTTCAGGGCCTACTGTAGATGAGACTTTATATGAAACACGTGTGTGTGTGTGTGTGTGTGAGTGAGTGTGAGAGAGATGGAGGGAGGGAAAGAGAAAGTGGGGAGAGAGAGAATGAGAGGAAGGAAGAAGGGAGCAAAGAAAGGAGAGAGAGACAGAAGGGGGGTGGATCTCAACATTAACTGGCTAAAAGACTATCCTGTCACCATTTTTTCACCGATGAGGTGACCTCAGACCTTAAAGTTTATCTGCTGTACATGTTTCACATATCGACCAAGTACAAGTACAGGCTTTTGTGCCATCTAGCTGGGGTGTTACACAGGGCCATTACAAGTGCACAGGGCCCCTCTGCAGGAATTAGATAAAAGGCACCCAGAGCACAGGCTGGTTTCCAGTCACCACTGACCCTGAATTGTGTACCTTTGTGCAAGGGCACAACCAACCACACATGGCAGTCATGCAGATGAGCACAAAGATCTTCAGTATTTAGCTGGCACCCCTGTATACTTGTTTGTGTGGTACACACCCCCCACACACACAAACACGGCTGAAAGCCATCAAGGATTTAAATGAGTAAATGGAGAAAGACATTCAACAAAACTGAAAATAGAGAGTTTCAAAAAGTTCAAGAGAGCAGGTCCCTGTGGCCTCCCTCCCCTTCAGCTACCCAGAATTGGCCTGTTGTAGCAATGGGAACCTTGGGGACGGTAGAGATACAGAGGCTTCGACACTGCAAAACTCTGATCCCTGGTAAAGCTATGGTCTCTCTCCAGCAGTTGCTCACTCTCTCTCAAAAAAAGTTAGGAAGGAGAAAAAATAAGAGACTCCACAGATACCAATGGATCTACTCACCTGGGTTTGCAAAACCAGTGGTAAACAAAAGACTGTTTTGTTTTGGTGTTTTGACTTCAATAAGCATCTGTAATCCCAGGCAAGAATATGCTAAATGCTGAAGGACCTAGTCTTAAAATGTTGACTCTGTGAATTCTGCCTCCTTGGGCTTTTCCCTCCCAGATACCTGATACTCATAGAGAAAAGACACAAAATAATTTTTGTTTACTGCTACATATGCATATCTATCCTGATAAACTGTACAATAGTTGCCTTCCAAGCAGGTACATCATATTACATTTTGAACACTTTTGTATCCTGTGACCTGCAGAACACAATAGCTTTAAAAGCTATTTAAGGAACAGAAATTCCAGGTTAAATATGGTACCTGATTCACATGCGCAAGGAGCCAATGTACAAGAATATGCATGGCAGCATTGTCTATAGTAAATTTGGAAGTAACCTAAATGTTTATTAAAGGAAAAATGCATATAAAGTATAATATATTCATACAATGGAAAACTATGAGTTAAAACGTAAAGAATTTAAGCTACCAGCTCAAATTGAGGTATTATGGGGATAAACTGCAAACAATGCAGAGTAGAAGAAAAGCTGAATAATGATACATATAGTATAATACTCTTTATATATAAGGCTTTAAAACTCCCAACATTACCTCTCTCTTAGAATTTGTTACGAGTCTTATGTATTTTTTGTATGCACACTAAAGACCTAAGGAAAACTCTAAAAATAAACGAAAATTAAAGTTAAAAAAAAAAAAAAAAGACCATTAACCATATAGTTGCCCAAATGGCAAAGAGGGAGCCTGATTTAGTAATGGAAATCACTTGGCCCTTTAAGTCATAAGATGTGTGTCTTATCTCCATTCTGGGCTCATTAGGACACTTTATTTCAACAAGCTTCACTTTTCTCACCTAAATGGGGTTGACAACGCCCGCCTTGCAGGATGACATGAAATAATGTATGTAAAGGCATTATACAGAAGGTCTTGGATTTGGTAGATCAGGTAATAACCAACTCTCTACACAGAAAAAAAATTTTGAGTCTGCACCTTTTTCATCTAATTTGGTATATGATTAAATATGACAAAGAACACACTAGGAAAGGGCAACCCTTCACCTCCCTCTTCCCAGTCCCTGATCTGGCTGTCTCCTATATTTAGCAGAGTGACAACCCCTTCCCCCCACCGCAAAAAAAAAACAAAACGCCACGAAACCGTGGTTCCTTCAGGGCCCCCTTCCGAACTCCCGTGACCTTGGAATACATATCTTTCATCTCGCCAACGCTGCCTCCCCGCAACACAAACAGCCCTCTGCAGCGCCGGGAGCAGATGAACAAAAACCCAACCGTCACGGTCACGAAAGAGACCGTAAAAATGACGGAGCGGTGTAATAGGGTTTGGAAGGGTCTGTTTGTTTTCAAAAATTCAGAGAAAGTCTACCGCAGACTCTTAGCCCCTATTCTGCAGAGAGGAAAGCAGGAAGATCTAGGCAAATAAGTTTTGCGACTTGTTTCCAAATACAGTGCCTACATCTGGATTCAACACAAAGACAGGCGCACCGAGCAGGCTGCTTTTGCAACTGGACAGACCCACCCCTCACAACCTCCGCACACACGGACCCACAGAGGCGCACTAGGCGGCGCCGACGCTCGCTCCGCACGCGGGATGCCCGGGGGTCCCCGCGCCAGCCCCCTCGGGGATGGCCGCGGCGGGTGCTGTGCCTCACCTGTCTTGAAGACCATCTTGTCATCGTCCTTGGACCCGAAGGTCTTCAGCATGGACACGAAGAGCACCCCGCAGGCGTTCTGGATGCCGAACACCGACCCGTTGCACCACATAGCCGCCAGCATCACCAGCCAACCCCAGCCGCCCTCAGGGGGCTCAAGGGGCTCAGCGCCCGCCGGCCCCGCCGGCCCCGCCAGCTCTACCTCCACCTTCTCGGCCCCCGCCGCCTCCGGGCCATCCAAGGGTCCCGGGCCGGGCAGCGGAGCGGCCCCTGGGGGCGCAGGGCCGGGCGGCTGCGCCTCGCTCGGCCCCCGCGCGGCGGCGGGCTCCTCCTGGGAGGGCACCATGGCCCGAGGCGGCCCCCTCGGGGGCCGGGGAGCGCGAGGGGCGCGAGTTCCCGGCAGGCTCGCGGAGGAGCCGCCGAGTTGGGTTGGCGGGCTAGTGAGGCCGAGGTGAGGGTGGTGGAGGCCCCCGTGGGCAGGCGGCGCAGGACTAAGACTCAAGCCTCCTGGTCCACAGCCCCGCACCCTGACTGAGCAGGCGGCTGGGCAGCCCGGTCTTAAAGACGCCCGCCCCCCCGCCCCACCTCCTGGGGGCGTGGTCGGCGGTGGGACCTGCCCCGGCCCACCCCCCTCCCGCGGCGCGCGGAGCCAGGTGCCTGCGGGTGGCTGTATCTGCGCGCGCGTTTGCAGCGGGGCCTCCTCCTACCCGGCGGGGGTCACAGATGTGTAGGTCACCCCGCCACAAAGTGTTAACGGAAGGGGCGCGTCTCCTCCTAGGTGCACGCTGGGTGGATCATCAGGACCACAGTGCGGGACCTTCTTTAGCCTCAGCTCACTGACAGCCTCACGACTAAACTAACATTGTCTCTTTGTTTTCTTTTTGTTTTGTTTTTTGGCATTCACCTCTTATTACTAATTCTAATACATAACATACGTTATGCCACCTGCTGACTTAAAAAGGAAGTCGGAAAGATTAGAGGCCTTGTTTAATTTCTCCTGCATTCATATGCAATTTCCTGTGAATACTTGGCATAATGAACAGGCTTATTTTGGAAGACTGTTATACCAGTCTTCAAATAACAAACATTTTTGATAGACAGCTGAAAAACACTAAACTACAGCACAGTTGTTTGTACTTTAAACAAACACTAGCACCTGTATTCGACTCTTCCGTCTCCCTGAAGCATGGAGCAACAATGTATGTAAAAGAAATGAAGAGTAACTAGCTGTGCAACATTGAGCACAATTTTTTTTTTTTTTTTTTTTTTTTGGCTGCACGGGGTCTTAGTTGCTGCATGCATGGGGGATCTAGTTCCCAGACCGGGGATAAAACCTGGGCCCCCTGCATTGGGAGCATGGATTCTTACCCACTGGACCACCAGGAAAGTCCCTTGAGCACAATTCTTAATTTCTCAGTTACTCAAATTCTTCACTTCGAAGTCAAAATATGCTAGTTACTTTATGATGGAGCACACAAATGAGTGTGATTGATCACATTTCTGCCTCTATCTGTTCAAAATCTAGTAGAGAGAAGTCCTGGGATAGGAGTGTCGGATAATAAGTGTTACAACACATATACAACAAAGAGAAGTGGGATGGAACCATTAAATTCTCTTCAAAACGCTAGAGAAGAACTTATACAGCAAATAGCCTTTGAGCTGAACCCTGAATCATACAGGGAACTTCAGTGGACAAAGATAGGGGAAGACCCTTCTAGGTAAATAGCAGAAGCTAAGGGAAAGCAGGGTGTACTTGAGGAACAGGGAACAAAGCTCAAGTATATGTCTTAGGGATGGGATTAGAATGGTAAACTAAAGAACAGTCGCCCAAGTGCACAAAAATGAATGTACAAGGATGTTATTCCAGCACTGTTGGAAATAAAAAGTGGAAGCAAAAGTGTGCATCAGTAGAGAATTGATTAAATACGTACTATATAACCACTAAAAGTTATGATGTTCACCTCTGTTGACTTTGAAAGTCACAACATTTCATTGAGCAAAGAAAGCACATCCAAAAAAAATGGTATGGATTATAACACAAAATATAAAATAGATATCCATGAGTCAATATTGATATAAGTAAATGATTAAGTACATAAATAAGGGGGGAATAAACACCTCCTTGCCTGACCTTCTTTCCCCTCTTTTGAATGGTGAATTCTCACTCTATCTTCAAGGCTTAACTCTAAAAGGAAGTCACCTTTATCAATTCTCCCTCCAGGCTTCCATATTTTATTTATAACACTTTTCACAGTCAGCAGAGTGGTTTTCAGTCTCCTTAACTAGAGTAAGAATTTTCAGACGGTCAGATGATGTCTCATGGAGCTTTGAACCATAGCACCACGCACAGTGTAAGTGAACAACAAATAGTTGTTGAACCAAATTGAATTGAATTTAAAAAAATTTTTTTAAGAATCACACAGCATGAAATTGATCACATCAACTTCATCCCATATTTTCAGGTGGAAAATCGTCAGTATTTTTTAAACAACATGAATTTATTTCCCAATTATAAAAGTAATACATGCTCGCTATAGTAGATACCATAAAAAATAATAAAAATTTTAAAATTTATTATTACACCACTCATATAACCTCTCTTAACATTTAATAGTTTTTAATTATTTATGTATTCATGGAAGATAGAGCATCAGTTTTGTAACTACCATTATTGCATATTTCCCCTATAAACTATGGTATGGCATCGTAAAAAAAATTACGAGTCTTTTAACCCTTAATGAAAATTGCTACATCCAAGATGATGAATGAAACATAAAGAAGCCCAATGAGATGAGGATGCCCAGTAGACTTTGCCGCAGGCCATCTTCAAAGGTCCATGTGACTTAGATTTGTACATCAGCAAAGTTATTTACCAGTTACCACATGTTATGAGTCTTCAGGACTGCTCACAAAGCTACAAATCTACTATGTTTCCTTCCAGTCTTTTTTTTTTCTTTACATTTTTAAATAAAATCAGAATCACGGTATTGTGGACTGTGTACCCTCCCCCCACCCAGGCAAAAAATCGTATTGAAGCCTTAATCCCCAGTACCTTAGGATGTGACTGTGTCTGGAGATAGGGCCTATAATAAAGGTAATTAAGTTAAAATAAGTTAGAATGAGGCCATTAGAGTGGGCCCTAATCCAAGCTGACTGGTGTCCTTATAAGAAGAGGATATTATGACACAGAAAGAGAGAGACACAAGGGAAAACCATGTGAGGCCACAGGAGGAAGGCAGCCATCTGCAAGCCAAGGAGAGAGGCCTCAGAAGAAAACAAACAAACCTGCTGACACCTTGATCTTGGACTTCTATCCTCCAGATCTGTGAGAGATAAATTTCTATTGTTTGAGCCAGCCAGTCTGCAATATTTTGTTATGGCAGCCCTAGTAAACTAATATACATAACTAAGCAAAATTTTGTACACTGCATTCTTTTCACTTAAGCCATTGTATCATAAATAACTTCCCATGTTATTAAATATTCTTCTAAAACATGTTTAGTGGCTATATAGGCTTCAACTATAGAGATGGACCATAACTGATTTAACCATTTCCTATCACTGCACATATAATTTATTTCCGGTTTTTCACGATTATAAATAATACTGTAATAAACATCCTTACACACAAATATTTATCAGCATCTGTGATAATTTTTTTTTTTTTTTTTTTTGCAGTACTCGGGCCTCTCACTGTCGTGGCCTCTCCTGTTGCGGAGCACGGGCTGCGGATGCGCAGGCTCAGAAGCCATGGCTCACGGGCCCAGCCGCGCCGCGGCATGTGAGATCCTCCCGGACCGGGGCACGAACCCGTGTCCCCTGCATCGTCAGGCGGACTCTCAACTACTGTGCCACCGGGGAAGCCCTGTGATAATTTTTTAAAATAAATTTCTAGATGTGAGATTACTGGTGAAAAGCACATGCATATTTTAAGAAACTAAACACGTGGATAAATTTTAAAGCAACTTTGTCAGTTTATAACCCCACCAACACTATATGAGAATGCCATGTTAGTGCCCCTCAGGAAGTATGGAATAATATGATTATTTTTAAATCCTGCCAATTTAGGATTAAAATGAAATTTCATTATTAGTTTATTTTTCAAATCTTTAGCTATAAGTGACAAATATATTTATTAATCATCTGAATGTCCTTTTTTATAAATGGTCTCTTGATAGTCATTCTCCACTTTTCCCAACAGGGAAATTGCTGTTTTTTTCTTAGTGATGTTTACTAATGTTTCTCATATAAGTTCCATGCATTTCTCATTAGGATTATTCTCAGACATTTCACTTTCATGTTGTTGTTGCTGTTGATGTCGTTGTCACTGCTTTTGTGAATGAATTTTTTTCCATGAGAACTTCTAACTGGTTGTTGCTAATACAGTAAAAAACAATTGTTTTTATTTTTACTTTGGTCTAACTTTGACGGTAAAGCATTATCGACTACATTAAGATAATGAACACCAGCCTAATAAAAAAAAGAAACCTCTTATCATGTTATAGCTTGTTAGATCCAATCCTACATCTTAAATGGATAAGTTTTAACTATGTGTACACATTTACCCATTTTACATTCCTAATTGAAAGTAACTTCAACATTTTTTTCTAATGCAAACAACTTCTAATGCAATGACTTCTCCCTTCACATATTTTATTTTTATATAAAATGTCTTTAAAAGCAAACACTGTGCATTAGTTTTTATACTGTTGATTGTTCAATAAGTCTTCTCAAACCCCTATTAGGGGATCCAAAACCAGGTTAAGAAGGTTGAATAATCTTCAGAGAAGATGTCTCCAAACTGTGCTATGCTGACACCCTCCAAAAGAAGACACAGGCTATGGTGGCAAGAGCACTTGGAATCAGAAGATGAGCTTTGTCACTTCACCATCTGTGTGACCTTGGCCCAGTCACTTGCCTAACTGCAGGTCAGTTTTTTTTGTTTTTGTTTTGTTTTAATTAATTTATTTATTTATTCAATTTTGTCTGAGTTGGGTCTTCATAGCTGTGCGCTGGCTTTCTCTAGTTGCGGCAAGTGGGGGCTACTCTTCGTTGCGGTGCATGAGCTTCTCATTGCGGTGGCTTCTCTTGTTGCAGAGCACAGGCTCTAGGCGCACGGACTTCAGTAGTTGTGGCCCGCGGGCTCAGCAGTTGTGGCTTGCAGCCTCTTGAGCTCAGGTTCAGTATTGTGGCACATGGGCTTAGTTGCTCTGCAGACTGTAGGTTCTTACCGGACCAGGGCTCGAACCTGTGTCCCCTGCATTGGCAGGTGGATTCTTAACCACTGTGCCACTAGGGAAGCCCGCAGGTCAGTGTTTGAAACCCAAACACAATTCCTCGGCCTCTAACCCCAATCCATCCACCCCACACTCCATACTGACAGGGCTACCTCAGTCATACTACAGTTTACCTCAGATATATTTTAGTATCACTAAAGAGGTTTGGGGAAACCCATTCTTTAGCAGCATTTTCTTCGCAAATATTCTGGAACGAGAACTGTGGATTAGATACTTAATCAGCTTCATTTGCAGAGGGTAACACTGTGCAACCCTATCCCGAATTGTAGGAGTGTGTCCTATTGGGGGCCTGTGGTTCCCCATGCTTTGACCATCTACACCAAGTGTCCCCAAAGCATGCCCAACACAGATCTGTCAACTGCAGCGTCCTACCATTAGCACCCTGCTACTGTTGAAGCATACTAAATGGAATTAAATTTACTGTCATGACAAGGGAAAACATATTGATAATTTAAATTTGGTGATAAGAGTCCCTTTCCCTGTGGTACAATGGAATTTAAGAGGATTTTGGAGGAAGGAGATTTGAACTCAAGTCCTGGCTTGACTCTTCACAAGCTGCCAACACAAGGCCCTAAGACTGTTGAGGAGATGAAGTAGGATAATGACCAGAAGCTGTCTGTGACCTGTGCCTCCCTGTGGAGGGGCTGTGGCATTATTGTTGCTGGAAGAATGTCCTTAGTTGTAAATATGCCTTGAAATTTTGTATTCTTGGAATCATACGATATTACCTCTAGAGAAGGGATCTTATTACTTTGTTCAACTTCCTGCTTAAAGCAAGAGTCTCTTCTAAAGCATCACAGCAAAACCAAAGAGTGTACGATGTGTGAGAAATTGTGTCCATGTATAGACAAGCCCACATGATGTCATGGAATCCGTTGTGTAACAACGTGGCTCACGGTTACACCTCAGCCCCTCCCACTTTCTGAGTGGCTGTGCTCTTCTTGGGCTCGGTACAAAGACTGGCTGCTTGGGTTGAAGGTGTGGGATGGTGTCATGGAAACTTGTTCTCCCAAATCATCATGGAAGTAAATCCCTGTGGAGTGCCTTCTGCAGACACAGGGAAACCTAAAACACCAGGCAGAGGGAACTTCAGGAATCGTGAATTTTAAAAATATTTTTACTGTGACCCACAGTTAGAAACACATTTGATGTCTCAACCCAGTACATATACACACACTCATGGACACACACACAAACTGGAACAAAAGTTTAACAAAACAATTTTTTATGATACAGCACATTCTGAGTACAATAGCACATTCTGATCTATTTTATTTCATTGAAAAAAACCCAACCTGCTGGTAAAAACTCTAAACTGATTTTACAACCTACTAATGAATTTTGGTTTGAGGTTTGAAAAACACTGATCCTATCCAATGCTCCCACCTTACAAATGAAGAAACTGAGTCTGGGAAAAAGGAAATGGCTAACTATTCCACAAAGACACACACATTTACAGCATGACAGTGACAAGGCTCCAGGTCTCCTGATCCTCGTCATGGCCTTCCCTCAGAACCTCCTATTACTTCTCCTGTCTTTTTTTTTGCAGTGTGCGGGCCTCTCACTATCGCGGCCTCTCGTTGCGGAGCACGGGCTCCA